>NW_028247699.1:0-11529 GCF_964263255.1 Lissotriton vulgaris | reverse complement strand
ACTCCTTGACCACAAGGGAGATTCTTCAGTCTTCTACTGAGGTTCTGTGGCAATTGTAAGTGGTGCTTTCGACTCGCACGAATATGGTCGAGTCTAGTATCTATGAACCGCAAATGACGAGTTTGGTGGGTGTACGTATTTTCGTTACACTGTCCTGAACCGTTCGTTTGTTTCGTGGGTTTCTCCATCTGAGCCCATGGGTTCCATCTTAGATATGGCATCCATTTTGTTTCTTGCCCTCAAGTAGCCAGCGAACGGACCCCGTCCGCTTCGCGACCCTGGGATTCCCAAGCTCTTGCGGAAGACATGATTCCTTTGAAGGTGTCTTTATGATGAGGGGGATGGCACTGTAAGGCAGATGGCCCCGCTCAAGGCTCATCTTGCCGTGCCGCTCTATTGTCTTAGTTGTGTATTCATTAAGCACACCCCTTTGATGCCTGCAACTCGTGTTTCCTGACGCCACCCCTTTTACACCCTTTCCGATCTGTCTACTGTCTTCGTCTTCCTCTGCACCTGTTTCTGTCTCTTCCTCAACTCGTTTTACTGCTGATTGGAATGTACGAATGGTGAGAAGATGCACTTTTACAATTGGGAACTACCAAATGCTACTGTACTCATGTTCCGGGCTCTGAATACATGAAAGCGACCCCTTACAACGTTTACGATGGGAACCGTGTTGTAAACCTTTGTGTACCATGTTGTCCTATGACCAAAAACTGTATAAAAGGAGCGACCCACTTGTAGCAAATTGAAGCAGTCTCCTCGAGTATGCACGTGTTGTACTTGTTGTGACTTCTGTGTTCCCTGCAGTAATAAACCTCAAATCTTTGACGCCGAAGGAAGTGTCCCGTGTCTCTGTAATTTGTACGCCAGAACAGGTTACTCACGAAGGTTTTAGGTGTTATCCCTGGCACCGCTGGGTCTTAGAGAAGCCCAGCCCTTCAGTTGGCGCCCGACACGTGGGGCGACATCAGCGGTACCGGTTCAAGCCCAACGATCGTGAGGAACTTCGTGTGAAATCTCCGAGGGAAGGTGCACCCCGCTTCATCGATCCTGTTGTCGAAATAAGTGGCCCGACGACTTTTCCCGCGAAGATTCCCGCCTCCTGACGGCTGCGACGGACTGATGCCCTGACTGTCGACCTGTTTTGGTGCCTGGCGTAGACCTTGGTAAAGCGAGACGATTGACGGGCCTTCCTGGTGACGCCATTGATCTTTGAGTTAATTATTTGTGGGTCGCTCCCAGAGTCCTTAGTTGTTGTTAGCGCTTTTGCTAGCGCTTTGTTGTTGCATTGTTCCATTGCATTTGTGGTTCTTGGTATTGTTCTTTGTTGTATTATTTGACGTCTGCAGTCACCAAAAACCGAGGGTTTTGCTCTTGTAGGGATATTATTGTCCTGTAACCCTTGAAGTTTGTGAAACTCGGTTAGTGTGCACGATGCCTAACTGTAGTACTTTGTTCAGTTGCTTTAGAAATTGTGGTACGGATTCCCGATTGGAGGACTCATGTCCGATACCTCCGATTGGAACTCCAACTTATGAATTGTATAGTCGACACAGTTTAGGTCCAATTACATTCAATGAGTGTTGGGTTCGATACACTAAAAAAGACGGTGTCCTTAGTTGGCCACCTCATGGTAGTTTTGAGACTCCGATTTTAGATAATCTTGAAGCTAAATTGTTCCAAAGAAAAGCAAGGCCGGCCATGTTTGATTCCTTTCGGTTGTGGCGTAAAGAAGCCAAGCAGAAAGAAATCAAGCAGCTTAAACGTAATAAGAGAGAAGGTATTGTTACTACGGTAAGAAACGCAGAGCAGTTTCAGCGAGATAAGGAGGAAAAGGAAAAGGAAGTTTTCGATAGATTGCAGCGTATGAATATAGATAAATGTTACCCCGCTTTACCGACGGGAACGGATAAGAAGGAGGAAGTTATAGAAGATCCTTTAATGTCCTATCTCTTGAAGTCACCACCTCCGTATGCACAGGGTACCGCAGCTCTTGTGGTTCCCCCTGCTCCTGTTCCTCCAACTGTTCCTCCACCTGTTCCCCAACCTGCTCCTGTTCTTCCAATTGTTCCTGTTCCTACTGCTCCTCCGCCTGTACCTCCTCATACTCCTGTTTCCGCTGCTCCTACTGTTCTGGTTACTCCAGCTGTTCCCTCTGCTTCTGACACTTCTCTTGTTACTCCTTTGCTTTACTCTAATACTCCATCTACTGGACGTCGTGTCCCATCTGTTGCTGCTAACTTTTTTAATTCTCTTGGACCGATTCTCGAGTCCGCTGGTTCTGATGGTCCCCAAAGACGAAGTCAGCTTCCCGGTAATAGGGAACGTGACTGTCTATATGATATGGCGATGGCTTGGATGAAATATCCCCTTAGAAATCCGCCACGTGTGGTACTTGACACGTTCTCTCAATTCAACGAACCGACTCAAAGGTTTGTATTTGAGGAAATGTGTAAGGTTTTGCGTGACCAAATATCGGTTGATGCGTCTGATGATACATTGACTGCTCTAAGTAATCTTCAGCTTCAGTTTGCGATCGGAATGATAGTGGGAAGCAATGTTCGACGTGCAGTCGAGCGGCTGCTATCTTTCCGTCCTTGTATGATGCCTCGAGCATTGTTTTTAGAAGACATTGAGGGATCGTCAGTAGCTCCTGGTCAGTATCCTATGAGAGAAGTTCCTCCAGTATATATGCCAGGTAACCCTGCTGCTCAACCTCCGATCTTGCCACATTTCCAGAGAGTGTGGATGCATCTTCCATGGAAACGGTCGGAAGTTTTACAGGTGAAGCAATCTTTGCCTGACCCTCGCAAAAATCCTGCAGGGTACTATAAAGAATTGTCGCAGCTAGTGGATGCTACAATAATGAATCTTGCCGACATTGATATGTTATTTGGCAATGTCGTACCGCAACCGGTATGGGCAAAGATTCGTCAGCAAAATCATACGGCAGAATTAGGCGGTGACTTGGCTGCGATTCTTGCTGCAGATGCCTTACAAGATGGTGGGGCTAAACCCGAACAGCTGATTGCTAATCTCCCTCAGAGAATAATCACCCTTATGAAAACGCTTATGCCAGCTATGAAGGTAAATTGGGACAAGTTGTCCGCTTGCAAGCAAAAGAAAGATGAGAGTGTCTCTGATTTCCTCACGAGATTTGAGGAGGCATTCATTGATCTTAGTGGTCAGGATATGGGCACTGAGGGAGGTCAGAGATTGTTCGTAGACAAATTTGTATCAAATTTGTTACCAGACCTTAGCAACAAATTACGGAATTCAGAAAGTGCTTGGGCTGTTTCCACTTCTGCTCAGATATTGGCCACGGCCCAATATTATGAGAATAGAGAGAAAGAGGAAAGTGATCGTGCCGATAAAAAGACGAAAGAGCTCAAAACGAAAGTCTTGTTGCAACAAGCGTATCCTCCATGTTCGAATCAGAATGATTCGCAACAACGGAATCGATCGCAGTCTCAGCCAAATAGGTCGCAAACGCGAAATGACTCCTCTTCAGAGAGACCTATGTTGGGGTACAATCAGTGTGCCTATTGTAGACAGGAGGGTCATTTGAAATTTGGTTGTCAGGTCTTGCGTGATCGCAATAATGGAAACTCATCTAGAGGAGGTCGTAGTGGTCCCCAACAAGCATCACGTGGTAGAGGTCGCGGTGTTCAAAATGATCGTTCTAATACTTCTTCCGATTCTAATAATTGTTTCGATCAGCGCGGATCATCGCAAGGCAGATCTGCTCAGTATAATGTAGACGATTACTACGTCGATCAGAACATTGACGATGGTAATTACTAGGACAGCCATAGACAAGGAGAGGGAGTAGTATCAGTTCCGGTTGATCAGAGAGGGCCTTACGTCGCAGTTGCCACCTCGGGCATCGTTGAGCCTTTTCTGTTGGACACTGGTGCGGCGAAAAGTTCCATCATGCATTCGAAACTCCCTGGCGCACCTTTGTCTGGCTTAACAAATGTTTCCGTTGGATTCTCTGGCGCCTCCGTTAGCAATCCTGTTTCACGCCCTTTGCCCCTTACAATTGGGCCTCGTGAGCTGAGAGCTCCTTTGATTTTGACCACTGGTTGTGGTGAAAATCTTTTGGGTCTGGATTTGCTAAAACGTCTGTATGCGACTTTGTATTGTTCTCCTGCGGGAGTGAAACTTACATTGGGTGAGAAAGTGATCTCTCCTATGTATTTGTCCATTGACAAGCTTCCACCGGAATTGAGTTCGCATCTTTGTGGGCGACAGGTCCCAATGACGTGGGCCTGCTTGATATCTCCCCTTATGTTGTTCATTTGAAATCTAATGTGCGTTTGCCACGTATTCCCCAGTATCGTATCTCCCTTGATGGTGAACGAGCACTGTTAGCGATCATTTACGATCTGATTGAGAAAGATGTTGTTGAGGAGACTCGGGGAAACGTGTGCAATAGTCCTGTGCTGCCCATTCTGAAACGCACTGATCCATCAAAGCCCCCTGTTTATCGTTTTGTCAACGATTTACGAGAGGTGAATAAAATTGTGATTCCTCAGTTCCCTGTGGTGCCTGACATAACGGCTCTACTAACTCTGATTCCAGCTTCTGCATCTTGGTTCTCAGTGATCGATCTGAAGAATGCTGACGCTTTTGGCAAGTCATATTCAAATAAAACGTTGTAATGTCCTGAACCCGGCGACTTTGTTGCCAATCAGAATGGAATCAGACGAGGTAGCATCTCACGACTGCTACCTCCGAACTGAAGAAGAAACAAAAGGCCGTGTTGATTTAAAAAACACTCCATTGGACGATCCCGATGGGACCCTGTATGTGGATGGTTCGTGTTTTAAGTTGCCGAATGGCGATGTGACGACTGCGTATGCTGTGGTGACGTTGAGTACGATTGTGGAGACTGCGAGATTGAATCAGAATTCTGCCCAGGCGGCAGAGTTAATTGCTTTAACTAGAGCGTGCGTGTTGTCGAAAGGGAAACGGGTGAATGTGTATACTGACAGTCAGTATGCATTTGGTGTTGCGCATAGTTTTGGACGTTTGTGGAGAGAGAGAGGTTTCATGACATCGCATGGCACGAAGATCCAGCATGGACAGCTGGTGAATGATCTTTTGGATGCACTTACATTGCCCAAGCAGGTGGCGATTATTAAATGTAGTGCACATCGTAAGGTGGCGGATGATGTTGGTCATGGTAATGCGTTTGCGGATGAGATTGCTAAAGAGACTGCTCGAAACCTTAGCACTAGAATGTATGTGACAAGTTCGGTAAGGTGGCCTACAGAAACTGGCATGTGTGAGGACACTATCAAGAGTGTGAAAGTGATTCAGAATGAGGCCACCGAGACTGAAAAGATGAAGTGGAAAGAGAGTACGGGAAAGTTGGATGCGAATGGTTGTTGGATTGATTTGTCGGAACATAAGAGGTGGATGTTGCCGGATGCGTATGTGTTGGCTGTTGTGACGATGGCACATGGTGTGGCACATATCAGTGCGAAAGGTATCTGCAAGTTGTTGTCCCCTGTATGGAAGAATGATGGTATTACTAAGTGTGCTGAGAGACTGGTTAAGAATTGTATGATATGTATGTTGTACAATCCTGGTAAGGGAACTCCTACACCCCCTGGCCATTTTGCTCCCCCTTCATGTCCCTTTGAAGTGATTCAGCTAGACTTCATCCATATGGAGCGATGCAATAACCTGAAATACGTTTTAGTAGTGGTTTGCGCATTCTCCCGATGGATCGAAGCCTACCCTCTCAAAGACAATACTGCCCTGTCCACTGCAAAAATCCTACTGAAGGAATACTTTCCTTGGTACGGAATGCCACGGATTGTATGGTCTGATAACGGAAGTGAGTTTGCGGGGAGTGTGATGAAGAATGTGTGTAAAGGCCTTGGAATTACACAAAAATTCCACAGTGCCAATCATCCTCAGTCAGCAGGTTTGGTTGAAGGGTATAATGGCACCCTCAAGTTGAAGTTAGCGAAGATTCAGGCTACAACTGGTCTCTCGTGGCCTGACGCTTTGCCCTTAGCTCTTCTGTCAACTAGGGCGACTGCACACTCCCGAGTAGGGCTTAGTCCCTACGAGATTGTGTTCGGCCGTCCTGCAAATGTTTGGGGGGTCCCTAGACCTAGTGTGTTCTCTGATCTTGAGTATCCAATGTTGATCGATTATCTCCATGATCTGACTGCTAAACTGAGGTTAATTCATCAACAGGTCTTTGAAGCACTGCCGACGCAGACGGAGGGTCCAGGCCACCAGCTCCAGCCCGGAGACTGGGTGGTAACTCGGAACTTCAGCCGAAAGCACAGCCTGGAACCCCGTTTTACTGGACCATACCAAGTACTGCTTGCCACGAGGACTGCTGTTCGTTTGGAAGGCCGCAAGAACTGGGTGCATGCCACCCATACTAAAAAGGTACCTATACCTTTGCCAGCAGACTCGTGGGTGAAAAAGGGCATTGCATCATCTGAGACCGAAACCATTTCGAACTTTGTCCCTTTTGGCGACGCACAGCTTGTCGGAGATACCTCAGTGCAGCAGAACGACATTGTTGAACATTTGTCATCACAAAACTCAAGATCTGAACAATTGACTGGTCAACGGAACTCTGTTTTGCCATCGGACCAACTTTTTGATGAGCAGACTTGTCCTGGGAGAAGTCGCTACTCTCTTCGCTCCAACACCAGAGACTAATAAACATTATTTTTGCTTCTCCCCTGACATCTACGTTACCCCCAACATTGCTATCATCCAGTTTTGAACACACTTGCCAAATTGTAAATTTTGAAAGTTTTTGAGTCTTTTCCCATATATGTGTTTTTGCTTCCACAGCTAGGAGATTTTGTATATACTGTATATTACTGATACCTTGCATCCGGGTGAACCGTAAGGCCGCACGGGTACTTCCTTCTGATTAGTAGGTCTTGACACTAGGTCGAAGGCCGTCGATTCCTAGGAACTCCTGGGGATTGACTATTACTACACAGAACGAAGTGCGTCAAAAACGTTGCGGACGGTTTTAGAGGATGGCTTTCTCGAAGCTGTCGGAATTGGAAAAGGCTCAGGCCCAAAGATTCGAACTGCGTAGAATTGCTCATACAAAATGCTTCATGTTTCAGGTATTCCTTCTATTCCTAACTGTTTCTTCGTTATTGGTGGGTGGGGTGTATTATATGATACAGTCACTTTTGCCTTCCGCCTCACCTGCCCCTTCTCCTGAACCTAAACTTACTACCACTGTTTCTCCTCATTCCTTCCACATCTTACCCCAACACGAGCAGGCTAGACGCGCGGAGTTCATGAACAATTCCTTTATTCAGCTCCTTCATCAGCATCAGTTGGTGGTGAACACTACCAATTGCTGGGTGTGTGGGTTAATGCCACATACCACCGATAAGGGAATTCCGTACTTGGTTCTTCCTTATAGTTCCCAGGGTTCAGCTGAAGCATTGCAAACAATGTTTCGAAGTGCACTAGATTCTTACCCCAATCGAGAGCCACGTTCTCCCCACTTTGGTCCCGGTCCGTACCATAAATCTTTGGCAATAGCGATTGCAGATTTAGATAGGGATATCTATGAACCGTCGCTCATCCCAGAGGAAGAGGTGCGAGCCTATAGGGATCTTAGTGAGGTCGAGTATAGTGCGCTTGTTGGCGAAAGACAGCTTAGGAGTTCATCTCCGATATGGGTCGTACCCCACCTTGGTAATTTCTGTCTAAAAGGTCGTGGCCGAAGCCCGAGAGCTCACCTTGGAGAGAGTGCTTGCTCTGAGATGTATGTCTCACCAATGCTCTCTTCCCCTGTTCTCCTGACTGCCAAGGGTACGTACTTTGTCTGTTACGACCGTGCATATACATGGTTGCCCCTCGACTTTGCGGGCACCGGTTATATTGCAAACTTGTTGCCTCCAACTTTTACGGTTGCCTCCGACTACCACAAAACCAGAGTCGTGAGAGGCATGATTAGCGAAGAGGACACTGCCGGTCAAGAGGCAGGAGACTTTTTCAAGGGTTTCTTGCCGTTTTGGGGGCCTATGATCAATAGTAGGAACCTGAGACAATTGACTCGAGTGATGGATTCGACAGCTAACATCACTGCCAGTGCCCTTGGTAACATTACAGCAGAGCTTCAGGCTGACAGGCTTATGACGTTACAAAATCGTATGGTTTTGGACGTTGTCTTAGCAGATCGAGGTGGAGTATGCAGAGTGATCCATTCGAGCTGTTGTATATTCATTCCAGACAACGCTCCGACTGTCTATCAAGCCATCTCGAAGTTGCATAAGATCTCCGAGTCCATACACGTGGACGTAGGGGATTGTACGCTACTCAGGTGGTTTTGGGGCCTGATGTCGACTTGGGGTTGGAAAATTCTGATGATCATCGGGGTTGTTGTAGCATTCCTGTTCACGTGTTGCCTTTGTGTGCAGTGTGCTCCTGCCTTATGTGGCCTCTGTGCTACGACGTGTATAAGACAGCCGCCTGTTACCAAAGGAACTCTGATGGATAGAATTATGTTGCAGCAGCATCTAGATGGTCTGAGGAATATCGAGATCGATTATGATTCCGACTAGTGCTTGCCTACATGAGGGCAAAAGGAGCGTCTGAGGTTCTGTGGCAATTGTAAGTGGTGCTTTCGACTCGCACAAATATGGTCGAGTCTAGTATCTATGAACCGCAAATGACGAGTTTGGTGGGTGTACGTATTTTCGTTACACTGTCCTGAACCGTTCGTTTGTTTCGTGGGTTTCTCCATCTGAGCCCATGGGTTCCATCTTAGATATGGCATCCATTTTGTTTCTTGCCCTCAAGTAGCCAGCGAACGGACCCCGTCCGCTTCGCGACCCTGGGATTCCCAAGCTCTTGCGGAAGACATGATTCCTTTGAAGGTGTCTTTATGATGAGGGGGATGGCACTGTAAGGCAGATGGCCCCGCTCAAGGCTCATCTTGCAGTGCCGCTCTATTGTCTTAGTTGTGTATTCATTAAGCACACCCCTTTGATGCCTGCAACTCGTGTTTCCTGACGCCACCCCTTTTACACCCTTTCCGAACTGTCTACTGTCTTCGTCTTCCTCTGCACCTGTTTCTGTCTCTTCCTCAACTCGTTTTACTGCTGATTGGAATGTACGAATGGTGAGAAGATGTACTTTTACAATTGGGAACTACCAAATGCTACTGTACTCATGTTCCGGGCTCTGAATACATGAAAGCGACCCCTTACAACGTTTACGATGGGAACCGTGTTGTAAACCTTTGTGTACCATGTTGTCCTATGACCAAAAACTGTATAAAAAGAGCGACCCACTTGTAGCAAATTGAAGCAGTCTCCTCGAGTATGCACGTGTTGTACTTGTTGTGACTTCTGTGTTCCCTGCAGTAATAAACCTCGAATCTTTGACACCGAAGGAAGTGTCCCGTGTCTCTGTAATTTGTACGCCAGAACAGGTTACTCACAAAGGTTTTAGGTGTTATCCCTGGCACCGCTGGGTCTTAGAGAAGCCCAGCCCTTCACTACGTTGAGTAGAATGTCAAAGAGTCCAGAGTTTCATTTCAAATGTTTCATCAGGATAATCTGAGTGCGTTGGCACTGCTCCCATTCTTATACCAATCTAGGGGGCTGGATTACCTGCTAGGTCCCCTCCTATGGGTGGGACCCAGGAAGGGGGTGGATACACCACTTTCCTTTGATCCAGGCGCACTGGGACTGGGGCTGGTCTGCCCCAGAACCGGTTTGGCCAGATTATGCAAGGGAAAGCCTTGTGCTCCCCAGGCAGTGTCTGGTTTCTTTCAAACCTCCCTGCTACAATCCACTATCTCCTGTCTGGGGTGGTGTGACACTTCCCTGTGACAGGAAACCCTTTGTCCAGGCTTCCTTGGCTGAGTTTCAGTCAGCTGCAGGAGGTCAGACTCGTGTCTGTGGCAGAAGCAGTCATTTTGTGGTGCTGAGGCTCCTTTTAAAATCTACTGCGTTTAGCAAAGTAACATGTCGTCTCCCTCTAGAGGGGTGGAATGCTACCCCCGTCGCCAGGACTGGTGAGGGGGTAGTATTCCAAATCGTATGACACCTTACATGACATGTTTTGATAAAGCCAAACCAAAGTTAACATATAACCGCGAGGATTATAATGCACTTAATAGTATATGGTATGGCATTATCCCGGAACAGCTAAGGGAATTCATCCCGACAGCTGCAGACAGGCTCAGCTCATGCTAGAGCACCATCTCACATAAAACCAAGCACTCTGCCTCCAGGATTGATAAGGCCTGCCATAGGAGTGACTGATAGGTATATATCTATGTGTCCAGTTAGGTTTAGATATAGGCATACTATATCTAAGCAAGGGGTGATTACACCACCTTGCCCCAGCTGAGTGATCAGCTAGTGGTATCAATTTTAGATAGCCAGCCAGGGGTGGCAAAAGGTATGCTGCAGCCCATGGTAGGCCTTGGATGCACCTATGCCCTGGGCACCTATAGTGCTCTGTACAGGGGCTGATAAGGTGACCCAAGCCAATCTAGTTATGCACCTAGGGTACATGGAATCCATTTTACAGAGAGAGCAGATAGCCTGGGGCCCTGATTAGCAGGGAACCAGGCCAACTAAGTCGAAAACCAGCTAAACACAAGGCAAAAAATCTGGGGTAACCATAGTCAGGTAGCCACCTTCCAACACAACCCCCCCCCCCCCCTAAACAAAAGGAGATAAGGCTATCCTTGGCCAGGTAAGCCTATATTGCCTGAGGTGCCATATAAGGAAGTACCTGCACTAGCATGGGTACCCCCAGTCTCATGGTCCACTAAGCAGTCCCTCACCCTTGGGGTATTAGAGGGTCTCCACCAGAGGGAATCACTACCTTGGGTGTGTTTATGCAAGGAAAAAGGCTGGTTTTGATATTGAGTATTGAAGTGAGGCTCCACTAATTTAGGGCTCAGCTTCCTCCAATTATCTTCCACCATGTGTGCCTTTCTTTCTTCAACTGAGTTGCACTGTGCTCTTAGGGTCAACCTCTGGCTACCTAAAGCTGGAGGCTGGGTCCCTCTGTTTGGCTTGCTGGAGGGACAGTTCAGGTTTGGGCCCTTTGGGTCCCATGTTTGGCTGTGCCCAACAGAATCCATCTGTGGGAGGTCCCTAACTATTTTTAAGGGGGCTCCCTCAGGAGTTTTTAAAGGTTTCACCTCACTAGGGCTACTAGTTTTGGTGCCCCTAATCTGTTGATGGGGGTGCTTTATTTGACAGGGGGCCCTCTGGGTCTCACTGTCCTTCTTGTCCTCTGCAGCCCTGGGCTGACTAAGGCAAGGTAGAGAGGGGCAGGTTACCTGCTCCAGACTGGGTCCCACCTGAGAAGGGTCCACTGCCATCAGAGGCTCTGTCAGGCCAGGCCTAACAACCTCTGGGGCAGTTCCTTCATCAGGGGTAAGATCAGTTCCCTGAGGAGGCTGATCCTGTCCTAATGTCTGGTGAGGGCGAGATTTCTCTTCCTCCTCCATGCTCTCAGTTTGGGTGGAGTGATCTATCATTTCAG
>NW_028247698.1:0-147003 GCF_964263255.1 Lissotriton vulgaris | reverse complement strand
TTAGTTGTCATATATTTTAATTAATTGATTAATCTTGCTACTCGCAGCATACCAGCCACACGGAGACCAACTCACCGCTGGACGTCACTCCGCTGCTGGGGCCCTGATACTGTGGTCTCGCCGCTCCACGCCATTGCGGCGGCTGGAGACTACAGCTCCCAGAGGGCAGTGCGACGACTTCCGTCCGGCCACTTCCTGCCGCTGCGCGCCCGGAGGCGCTACTTAAACAGGGAGTTCCCTCGGTGGAGCGGGGAGTAAATTTTGCTGCTCGCTGCATACCAGCCACACGGAGACCAACTCACCGCTGGACGTCACTCCGCTGCTGGGGCCCTGACGCTGTGGTCTCGCCGCTCCACGCCATCGCGGCGGCCGGAGACTACAGCTCCCAGAGGGCAGTGCGACAACTTCCGGCCGGCCACTTCCTGCCGCTGCGCGCCCGGAGGCGCTACTTAAACAGGGATTCCCCTCCGCATCGCGGACGCGCGCGGACGGCGCCGGGCGAAGCCCGGGCAAAGGGCGGGCCCTCTGAGGCCCTCAGAGGTCATTAGTGGTAGGGCGGGCCACACCTCTAACATTTCTCTCGAAAGGTGAGCATTCCATCAGAATAATAAAATGGGCGACTGTAACGCTATTAGCAACATCACTGATGTAATCACCCAGGGGGTTGAAACCTCTGTATCTCTCATTACATCTTTTGAGACATTGATAGACACTGCATTTAATGAGATCGTCGAAACTGAGAGGAGGTTTTCAATGGGTTCACTTACCACTAACCAATTAAGTGCAATAGGCAGTTCAAATGGTAACATGCACATAATCCCTGAAGTTATCGTGGTCAAACCATCACATCCTGCTGTTAGTGTGCCCACTGTCCTCGAAGACGAAAATACTGTCACATATATAGCCCCAGTCGCAGCTCCAGACCCTGCCTCATTATTACCAACTACTGAGGTTACTCCTAAGGTCACTGAGAACACAGGAGCTAAGCGAAAAAGGGGCCCAGTAAAATTAACTCACAACAAAAGGAAGCAGCCCCTTAGGAGTGCTAACCAACCAACACCACAAAGTATGTGGAGCAGGGGAAAGAAACAGAAACAAAATCAGCACACAGTATCCGTGCAGGACCAATCTCATCTGGGTGATGTCGTAGTTATAAATAACGACGGCTCAAATTCAATGTCTATTTCCACTCAGACTGAATTCCTCAATGCAAATAGTAACCATTCCAAATCAGAGGGGAATCTTATTGAGACCATTGCGGATACAATTTTTAAGCAACTTGAAGGTCAAATGATCAAACAATTTAATAATATTTTTAAAAGACTTGACAGACTGGAAAATTTAATCAAAAATGATGATGCCAAGAGAAAAGATACAGTGTGTTTGGATAAATTAAGAGTTGAACGTATGCTAAAAGACCTGGAATCCACCACCCGTGCGCTTACTAGCGGCGATCCCATTACAAATAGGGTTAAGGAACCACTGGCTGCTACTAATCTACCCCCGACTATAACATCTGCGGTGACCAAAAGCATAAGAGGAAGTAACCCGCCTGACTCCTTGACTAAATCTCCTTCGCCTTCCAATGTTGTTACCAGCGCCCCTGATTCCTTGACTAAATCTTCCTCCCCTCCCAATGTTGTTACCTGCGCCTCAAAGAAAAATCATAAAAGTAACCCTGCTACAGCACTACAATACAGAAGGCTTCCACGAATTCCAGCCAACGCCCTAATAGGACCCCACATGAAGACACCAGGCATGTCAAACATCAAGGCCCTGCCTTACATCTCCCACCTGAGGCGTGTCCTTACGTCTTAGTTCTGGCTGGCATCCCACCTCTCAGGGAAGGGCAAGGAGAATCGTGGGTTTAACTGCATAACAAGTGTATCGACTGGCTAATGAAGCACAAGGGGGTGAGTTATGACATTTCCAAAGAGATCATATCCAAAACGCCTAGTAACTTAGGTAGGTCCTCTTTTTAAAAACATTAATGGGGACTGTATCGTAATCAATTTCAGGAACCCGGGCACTGCGAAATTTCTGTTGAATAAAAACTTTGTTCTACATGGCCCATCCACTGTGGTGACCCTATTACCGTTAAATTACTTTTATCGTCCCCCACACAAAATGATGCAGCCCCCACCTGTATTCCCATTACATAACAGGTTCTCAATATTTCATGACCTGGGAACACTGGATTGACTGTCCCCCACTATTGAAGAACCTGTTTCTGTGTGTTTTGCTCTTGACCATACTGTGGAAATATTATCTGAGGTACCTCCGCTAACACCCAAGACCTTTTCACTTAAAACACCATGTGAACAACAGGGGCATATTACAACAACACTTTCCCCAGGAATTGACCAGGGCCCTTGCTTGAGGCTAGATAAAAATCTATCAATCCTTACCTGGAATATTGCCGGCCTGAAGGCCAAGATGGAAATTACCTCCTGGAAGGACTGTGTCAATTGCCAAGATGTATTAATGTTTCAAGAAACCTGGTGTATTGATGACTTGTTATTTGAGGGGTACAGCTGCCATTATAGGATTGTTTCGGCCCCCAATGTAGGTCGTCCTAGTGGGGGACTATCTATCTGGGTCAAAATATCTGCAGAAGTTAAAGTCGACATACTCCAAACCAACTGTCCAAGTTTCATGGCATTATCATATACTCAAAGGACAAGGCTATGTTTGATCAATTTCTACAATAACGACTTTTTGTCCCAACCTAATCGCAATTTTATTATTTTATTTGATTTTACTGATGGAATTATGGATGGACAGAAATATGGGAAATTTGACGGCATCTGTCTAGGAGGGGACTTCAATGCCCATATACATTCTAGAAATCCCCCATGTAGAAGAGGTACAGAACTGTCAAATCTCCTTGCAACTAGAGATCTTGTAAATTGCATGGAATACGTTGGCACGGAAACCAGCGCTGCTCCATTTCCCACTTTTATTGGCCATGGGGGCGGTACTACAATTGATTATGTTTTTGTTTCACCTCCTGTCGCTAAAGCTTTAACAAAGGCTGAAGTTGTATGTAAAGTTTATAGCGACCATTACCCTATTGTTATTCACCTACTACTTCCGAGGGGTAAGTGCTCACGAAATGAAATAGGTGCAAGAAACCTGGAGGTTTCAACTGATAAATTGAGGGTAATTTGGAGGGGCGTGGATAACAGGGGAATCCTAGCAAAAATTATTAAAAAACACCCAGTTATGATTGAAAACTGTCTCACTATTGATGACCACGGAGTCAATATAATTACATCATTTACTGAACTCTGCTCTGTAATAAAAGATGAGATTTCCAGACCTGCTTCGAGGAAAGCTGAGGAAACACCTAGATGGTTTGATGCTTCTTGTTCAAAGGCAAATAGGAAGTTGAGAGCTGCCCTACAAGCCGAACCTAGGGATATCCCCCAAATAAGGCTACTCAGAGGAGAGTACAAACTTACCCTACGTACTAGATCTAATGAACTGCTTAAGACCCACTGGGGTTCCTTGGCACGCTCGGCCGAATTGAAAGACACTACTGGGTTTTGGAGGGAGGTAAACAAGATAAGATCTATAGGTTCAAATTTAACGGCAATCAACTGTAACATCACCGGACCTACGTGGGTTGAACATTTTGCTAAAATTTATGCCACACCAGACAACCCCGCTCCAACCTTCCTCCCTTTAAGCCCCCTTAATATCTCTGTGTCTGAGGTTGAGGATGCCATATCTGAAAGCGCAGGAAATAAAGCGCCCGGCCCTGATGGGCTCTCAATTGATCAGTTAAAGTGTGAGCTTGATTTTTGGGCTCCACTGCTATGTAATGTTTTTAATAATTTAACGAACGAACAAATTCCAGAAACATGGTCTTGTAGTACAATCGCCCCCATTTTCAAGAAAGGCGACAGACTGGACCCTGGGTGCTACCGCCCCATTTCGTTAATCGATAACACCTTGAAAGTTCTGGGGAGGGTTATCTTTAAAAGGATTAGAACCTGGGCGGATGAGAGTAAGATTCTACATCCCAGCCAGCTTGGTTTCCGTAGCAATGTTGGTACGGTGGAACAATGTTTGAACCTGAGTCTGATTATGGCAAAGTATAATATTGCTAAGAAATCCCCTCTATATTTTGGTTTTATGGACTTAAGTTCTGCATTTGATTTTGTTAACCGTTCCCGCCTATGGTCCACCCTTCTTGACTATGGTTTGGATGATTACTTGGTCCACTTTTTAGCTTTTCTACATAGTGATCTAAGAGCACGTGTGCGTATAAACCAATCTGGCGAAGTCTCTGACGACATTAGCATTGGTAGGGGGGTCAGACAGGGGTGCGTGCTGGCCCCCCTCCTTTTTATTCTTTATATTAATAATTTGAGTTGCTCACTGAGTATTTTAACAAAAGATGTACCCCATGTAAATGGAGTCCCTATACCTACCCTCCTTTACGCTGACGATGCGGTCCTGATGGGCCGCACACCAAAGCCACTTCGCACTTTAATCTCAGGCTTTGTCTTTTTTATGGCAGACTTAGGCCTGACCACTAATTTTAAAAAATCCTTAATCATGAGCTGTGGTCCCAAAAAATATAAAATTGCTGAGATTAAATCAGGGTGAAATGTTTTGAAAAGCACTTGCACTTTTCCCTATCTGGGGCTGCTATTTTCAAATACTGGTTTGTGGCAAGCACATGTATCTTATGCTAGGAACAAGTTGGGTAAAGCCATAAATTGTGTCACCTCCTTGAGACAACCCAACTATGCTGATGTGATTACACCACAAGTTAAGATCTACCAAACCCAATGTATCCCAACTGGTACTTATGGCGCAGAGGTTTGGGGTTACACAAACTGTACCCATATCCGAACTGAAGAAAACAGGTTCTGTCGGAAGGTGCTGGGTGGGGTTATTTGTTCCCCTCACTATGTATGTCACAATGAACTAAACATCTCATATATAGAAGACTTTGTAAGATCTAGACCAGCACTCTTCTGGCTAAAGATATGGATTAACCCGGCTGCCACTCTGACCCGTGATATAATCCTGGACTGTTTAAAATGCGATAGGGCACACTGTATACCATGGTTAAAAGCTGTAAAAGATTGCCTTGATAGCGTAGGACACGGTTTTTTGTTTACTTCACCCAGTTTAATAAATCGCTCTCACAAGACTATTATTCATAGGGCACTATATCATTTGTATAGAGAAGAGTGGGAAAGGAAGAACCTGTCAAAATGCACTGTTATAAAATACATGGGCTATTCTGAACCTCAAATTAAACATCCAGGCCCCCCATACGGGTATTTATGCTTGCATCTTGGCAGATGGTGCTTACTGTTTCGCTTTAGAGACGGGAGTATAGTAAATTTACTAAACTTCCCCTTGGGTTACAACAAACACTTAGAAACCCTGAATTGTCCATGTAACCCTAACATGAAACAGAGCCTTATGCACTTTCTGTTTTTTTGTGGTTTTTATAAAAAGTTTTCTGCTCATTACTTAATGCCCTACTGTAGAAAACATGAATTGACTAGCTTCAGAATAGCACTGAGGTCTTTTTTATTACTGGGATCAGATGAAGTAATATTCAGGGTGAGCTGCTTCCTTAAAGCTGCCGTTAGATCACGAGCCACTTTATATATTGATGTATAACATCCGTACATTGCACTCTTTTATGCACTTTATAATTCCTTTTTTGTACATTTTGCATCTTTGTACATTATTAATGTGGACCTATTAACGATGTTGATATTATTCATCCATTTTTTAACTATGTTTGTTAGAAATCATTTTTAATTGTATATAATGCTGTTTTTAGTAAGGAGGGACAATCTGTGTGTAAATGTGAAATTGATTCATTGGTCTTAAATCTGTTTGCCAGCTGTCATATTATTGTACTGTATTGTTTTAGTCGTATCTGTCTGTACTTTTATGGATGTTTTTATTCCGAATAAAGATCTTTTGACTTGACTGAATTGATTAAAAATGTATTATGGAAATTATGTAACTCATTTTATACGTGGGTTGTGTGGTTTATAGGGCTAACGGGTGGGAAGTAAGTTATAAATAATTCATTGTTCATTAGATGTTAATTAATATTAATTAATTCATTGATATTTAACTAGGGTATTTGTTTATGGTTTTTGTGTGTGGTTTTACTATTAAAGCGGTATAGTTTGGGGAGAAAATTAATTTTAATTACTTTATAATTAGTTGCTAAATCCTATCAGTTATTTAATTGAAAATACATTTTGATTTTGTAATAAAAAAATTAGTTTATTTTAGCTGTGGGTTATTTGGATTATAGAGGTAACGTGTGGCAAATCAATAATTCCTATGAGTTTTGATTTGTTTTTTAGTTAATAATATTTCTTTAATAGGTAATTAATTATGTAGTTTAAGGAAGTAAATTTTTTTACTTTAGATGTGGGTTGTGAATTGTGTGGTATTATAGGGTAGGAAATAAACACAAAAATGTATGTGATAATTAATGTTTTTTCAAAAAATATCAAAATACAAATCTTTATTTGTTTGGAATTTGTTATTAATTTGATTTAATATAATATCTGTAGGTATTTGTCATATGTATTTAGCATCATAATATGTTTTTTTAATTTTGTTTAACATAAAATATATTTGTATTTTAATTTTTACCAGATTTTGTTATTTTTTAATTAATTTATTTATTTGAATATTATTTATGTTTTTAATATTTGTTTTTTATTTTGAACTGACTCGAGTGGGAATAATATTTGCTACTCCTCTGCAGTCCAACACTTTCCCTACTGTTGCACTCACTGGAATGGAAATAGTTATTTTTACCCCTCCGCTATCCAACTCTTTCCCTACTGTTGCACTCACTGGAGTAGGAGTAGTAATTTGCACCCCTCCTCTATCCAACATTATCCCTACTATTGCATTGATTGTAAATGTAAATGTAAATTGATACTTGTATAGCGCACTACTCACCTGCAAGGGTCTCAGGGCGCTTGTACGAATACCGCTGTGGAGGCCAGGCATCCTTAGCGTTGTGGGGGCCATTGTGGAGATTAACCAAGCTATATCCCAGAGTTGCAGAGTGGGACTGCATGATTGGAATAGGCACTGAGGCGAGAATTATCAGATCCGTGGAATTTTGAACCCAAGACCCGACGAGGCGGGGAATTGAACCCAGGTCCCGGGGTAGACCTCTGCATCAGGTTCTGCCGCTCTAACCATTGAGCCACACTTCTCCACTCTTGGAGTGGGAATAGTAAATCTTATCCCACCCCTGTCCAACAGTTTGCCTACTATTGCACTCACTGGAGCGGAAATAGTATGCTTACCTCTCCGCTATCCCAAACTTTCCCTACCGTTGCACTGACCGGTGTGGAATTAGCCAATTTTATCCCTCCACTATCCAACACTTTCCCTACTGTTGCACTCACTTGAGTGGGAAAACTAATTTTTACCCCTCCACTTTCCAACACTTTCTCTACTGTTACACTCACTGGAGTGGGAATAGTAATTTATACCCACTGCTATCCAACAATTTCCTTATTGTTACACTCACTGGAGTGGGAACAGTAATTTTTACCCCTTTCGCTATCCAACACTTTCCCAACTGTTGCACTTGCTGAATTCAAAATAGTAATTTTTACCCCTCTGCTATCCAATACTTTTCCTACTGTTGCACTGACTTGAAAGGGAAATTTAAGATTGATACAATTTTTTTAATTAGGTTTTATGTTATTGGTACAATTGATAGATATATATATATATATATATATATATATATATATATATATATATATATATATATATATATATATATATATATATATATATATATATATATATATATATATATATATATACATATATACATATATATATATTTTAATCCAAGTGCCCTAAAGCATCGGGATGGCACGTGACAGCTCTCTGCCATGCGGCTATCCAATGCAGCTTGCCTTCCTGCTTCATTGTCAAATCATTGCTGCCAACGCGTTTCAGGGTATTTAATCCCTTCGTCCTGGGCTTAAAAAGGACATCTGAAGCTTGCAGTTCAATTTACGGTTTCTTTTTATTGGTATTGTGGCCCCCAGTGGGTGTGTGCTTAGTGCGATATTTAATTAGATGCACAATGGGACACAAAGTCCTGCTGCGAGTATTACTGCACCTTTAAGTAATGTCAAATGTCCATTTTAAATTAAAAGTCACATTATTTCCTATAGTAGGTGATAAAACAGTTTGGCATGCTTAATTTGCATATAGAACGCTGTGCTGTACGTCCTGAACAGTACAGAACTGAAGCCTCACCCAGCCGGTTTCTCCGTTCTTCTCCAGCTGGCGATGGTGCTCTATCCCCACGGCCAGGCTGCCGTGTGTAAATATTTTAATCCAAGTGCCCTGAAGCATCGGGATGGCACGCGACAGCGCTCTTCCATGCGGCTATCCAAGGCCTCTGGTCAGGCCGAAACGTTATGCTGGCAGGGCGAGCTCCACTAATAATAAATTACTAATTGCTCACTTGCAATTTTGGGTCGGCTCCTCTTTCCTACATCGTCGGCAAGCTCCGAGCAACTGGGAGTTCGTTGGTGTGGACGGAGTGTGCAGCATATATATATATATATATATATATATATATATAAGAAAGACTCGTCCCAAAACCTCCAACACTGCCAGATATTGCGCAGTCCTGAAAAGACGAAGAGAGGAACCCAGAAATAGTGCCAAACAAAGTGTGTGTTTATTTAAGCTCAATTTTGCTCAGCATGCCCGCCATATATATATATTTTTTTGTTTGCAATGGCCCGAAAGCTTCAAAGGACGCACTCAAAGCAGCTGAAAGCACAAGCTTTTATTATTGGAAACACCGGCATCTTCATTTCAGAAAGCAGTTCATGCCGATGCGTTTCGAGGACACAGCCTTTTCTTCATGGGCAGCTCTAGCAAACGCACAGATGTCCCCAATCAATTAGTTTAAATTCATGCAGGACCCCCAGTGGGTCATGCGCAGTGCATGTGGTTAGTACTAAGCATAGGCGTAAAATCCGTTTTGCGGGCGAATTTGCGGATTTTTTACGATTTTGTGATCCGCGAATCGTGCGAATTTACCCAGTAATCCGCAAATTTGCAAGCTACGAATTATTTTGCTTAGTCGCGCTTGAAAAATACAATATCGCGCGCGTGGCGTTGTCTTACCGTGAGTCCGCCGAGTTGTTTTTCTTCAGGTTTTGCGTGTGCTGTGCCATTTTCGATCTTGCTGCGTGATCGAGCGAGAGTTTTTCGAACGCAATTACGTTATCGCGGCTTGCCATCTTGCGCGGCGAGAGTTTGACAACGCGAGTACGTCATAAAAGCCCGCGACGGCGCACAGCTGACTTCCGGCGAGAGATTTGAACAGCTCGCGTTCCCGAAAACGCAAAAATTGCAATTCTGCACAAGAAATCCACCGCGGGAAGCATAAACCTTGTGAAAATGATGATTTTGATCAGAATAACTCCTCAGATTGACATTTGACTGCACTTTTTGGTGCAGGAGTCCATTTTTTGGGGTGGGGTGGGAGGAAGGAAGTGCCTCAGAGTCTCCAACTTCCTGTTCCTGTCCAGCATGCTCCTCCCAGTGCTTTGTGCATGTACTGGGCACTTTTCATTTGGCTGTTGAGCTGAAGTGATTACTTTCTGTGACTGCTGCTGGATTTGTATTTGAGGACTTTTTCGACTTTGGACTTTGGAGTTTGAATCACTTTTGGACTTGAGATTTTACAAGTAAGTTGGTGTTGTTTGCTTGGGGCACTGCAGTTGAGGCAACTACAGTTCTAAATCTTTTTTCACAACTTTACCAAAATATATATTGTGGTGGGTAGCCAGAGTATCCAGTAGGCCCAGGGTTAGTCATGGGTGCATGATACAACTGTTTCTGTGATTTGGTTTTTTAACTTAATTCTCATTTATGTCATGGAATTTTAGCTCACTGTTATATGTTGATATTTTCTTTTTATTTTGGGGTGCCTGTAAAGCCTCACTAGCCATTAGGCCCAGGTGTAGTGAGTGGTGCATGGGCCTAGTCTTTCTGTAGGGTGTCTTGGATTTAAACATGATTGAGGGCATGGATGGCATGGGATTATGGGAATTTTGTGTGTTTAGTGACTTTTTGAGGTGGTGTTGGGGCCTGGCCATGTGGGTGGGGGCCATTTTGAGGCCTGGTACAGGCAGGGACTGGCCATGTGGTGGGGGTCAAGGGGCCATTTTTAAGCCAGAGTGTGTGCTCAGACCTGCACCCAGTTTGCCTTGCTTTCAACCATTATGCTCAAGGGGTACTCAGTGGTGCATGGGCCTAGTCTTTCTCTGGGGTGTCTTGAATTTAAACATCATTGAGGGCATGGATGGCATGGGATTGTGGCGATTTTTGTTTTTTTTTTGTCTTTTTGGGCTGGTGTTGGGGCCTGGCCATGTGGGTGGGGGCCATTTTGAGGCCTGGTACAGGCAGGGACTGGCCATGTGGTCAGGGTCAAGGGGCCATTTTTAAGCCAGGCAGTGTGCTCAGGCCTGCACCCAGTTTGCCTTGCTTTCAACCATCATGCCAAAGGGGTACTCAGTGGTGCATGGGCCTAGTCTTTCTCTGCGGTGTCTTGAATTTAAACATCATTGAGGGCATGGATGGCATGGGATTGTGGTGATTTCTGTGTGTTTTTCGACTTTTTGGGTTGGTGTTGGGGTCTGGCCATGTGGGTGGGGGCCATCTTGAGGCCTGGTACAGGCAGGGCCTGGCCATGTGGTGGGGGTCAAGGGGTCATTTTTAAGCCAGGCAGTGTGCTCAGGCCTGCACCCAGTTTGCCTTGCTTTCAACCATTATGCCCAGGGGTACTTAGTGGTGCCTGGGCCTAGTTTTTCTCTGGGGCGTCTTGAATTTAAACATCATTGAGGGCATGGATGGCATGGGATTGTGGTGATTTTTGTGTGTTTTTTGACTATTTGGGTTGGTGTTGTGGCCTGGCCATGTGGGTGGGGGCCATCTTGATGCCTGGTACAGGCAGGGTCTGGCCATGTGGTGGGGGTCAAGGGGCCATTTATAAGCCAGGCAGTGTGCTCAGGCCTGCACCCAGTTTGCCTTGCTTTCAACCATTATGCATAGGGGTACTCAGTGGGGCATGGGCCTAGTCTTTCTCTGGGGTGTCTTGAATTTAAACATCATTGAGGGCATGGATGGCATGGGATTGTGGTGATATTTGAGTGTTTTTCAACTTTTTGGGGTGTATAACTGATGTTCCTTTGGCTTCCATTGCTTTTAGGTGCACATGAGAACCACCAGTGCCAGGAAGAAGTCCTGCAGCGGTGTGTGCAGTGCAACGTCACGTGACGTCATGTGTGGCCACAGACAAGACAACTCTGCAACTTGTGCAACTGCAGCCTGCTGTTCTGACATCTCAAGAAGAGGGCCCCAAAGAAAGTTGGCCGTAGCGTCTCAGCAAAAAAAGTTGATAGTGCCACTGCCAGTAAGAAGGAGCAGAAGAAGCAAGTGGCACCACCTACCAATTAGACTGGTGTGCCCACCAAAACCTTTTTTGGGAAAAAAACAACTACGCCTGCAGCAGCAGCGGTGTCCGCCGGGGACCAAGCTGGAAGCAGCACCTCCACCACCATGAGTGCTGCTGCGGCAGCCACTTTAGTTGTTGAATCACCATCGACTAGTGATCTTTGCAAATCACAAGAGAGTACCATCCAATCAACGCCGGGTGTAACTAAGCTGACGAGTGTTCAACAACCACAGCCACAAACACAGGTGCAAGTAGTACAAGCGCAAGTACATGGGCAAGGAGAGGCGCAAGTACAGCCGCAAGGAAAGGCGCAAGTAGAGGAGCAAGTACAGCCGCAAGGAGAGCCGCAAGGAGAGGCGCAAGTAGAGCCGCAAGGAGAGGCGCATGGACAGGTGCATGGAGAGGTGCGACAAGAGGCTCATGGAGCGGCACAACTGCCTACAACGCTTGTTCCTCCAGAAGTAGGGGCACATCAGGAAATTGCTATTCAAGAGGAGGTATCACCCGAGGAAGCCACTCCTCCTGATGATGATTTATTGTCTTCCAGATCCCCAGCAAGAAAAAGGTCAAGGAGGGCTACTACTACTACTAGTTCTTCTTCAAACCCCCTTCCTTCTGATGACCTTGATCCTGATTGGAACCCACAAATGCAATCTGAGAGTGAGGCACACCATGAGTCGACAAAGGTAGCTAAGCCTAAAAGGAAGGCTCCCGTAAAGCTTCGACTTACGGCTGATGTCGACGAACAAGAAGTGGTGTCTTCTGCTGCTGATGAACAGTCTGACGATGACCCAGTCATCACAGTTGTCACTCCAGCCCCAGCAGTCATGCAGCAGACAGACATTTTCACCCGAGCCCGAATGGCTGCTGAGCGGGATATGGGCGGCGTGGCACTGGTACCACCACCGTTAACTACAACAACAACACCAACACGACCTACAGATTCCATCTTTTTTAGTCAGAAGGGCCGGCATGGACCTCTATCCAGCTCGACCTCAAGAACAACAGAAATGAATTCAGCCACGCCCATCCTCCACTTCATCTGGCATTGAAAGTCAAAGTAGCACCTCCACCTTCAGCAGACATCACCAGTCCCCAGTTTGGGACTTCTTTACTGTTAGCGCAAAGGCGGAAAACATGGTTGTTTGTTTTATTTGTAAAGCATGCGTTAGTCGGGGTAAGCTTGGTACCAACTATGGTACCGGAGGCCAGAGAGGTCATCTCAAGCAATACCACACTATCGAGTGGGAAGCACACATGAGGAAGATCGAGGAAGGCAAAAGAAAAACAAATCCAAATGTATCCCTTGATATTGCATCTGATGATGACGAGAATCTGATCATGCAGGGGGGAAGTGAAGAAGCAACAGACCTTTTTTCTGGTACACCCAGTTCTGCTGGCAGCAGCACCACAGTGGTATCGGCCTCTACCCCTGCAACATCTATGAGGCACACTAAGAGTGTTGTAGAGACACCAATGCGAAAAACTACCTCAATGGGCCTAACTGGTTTGAAGACGTCATCATCATCATCATCACGTAAAATTATCCAGCCCACCATTCGCGGATTGTTCTGGTCGGAGGCGCCATTTGAACGCAACCACCCAACGGTACGTCTGTATAATGCAAAGCTGGCCAAAATGCTAGCGCTTGACCTTCTCCCTTTTTCTTTTATGGAAGGGGTGGGCTTTCAAGAATTAGTGGCAACAGTCTGCCCTAAAAAGAAGGTTCCTAGCCGGTTCTATTTTGCCAGAGTTGCGGTTCCAGCACTACATCAAGATGTGCTGGAGGTGATTGGGGCAGCTTTGCAGAAGAGTGCTGTTCACACTATCCACTTGACAACAGACATGTGGACCAGTTGCAAAGCCCTCAGTCTCTTTTGCAGGGTCTTTTGCTGGGGTTAGAGACAAGTCAAGTGCAGTTGTTGACCTGGACACAGTTTTTCAAGCTACTCAGAAACATGCAACATTAGCCTTGTTTGCGATGGAGAACACTCATACTGCAAAAAACATTTTGGATGAGTTTTACAGTAAGGTCTCTGAATGGCTGCAACCAAGAAATCGCATAGTTGGTTATGTTTCCACGGATAATGGCAGTAATATAGTTAAGGCCATGCAGGACGGTGAATATTTCAGAGTGCGGTGTTTGGCGCATTGTATAAACCTGATTGTTCAAGATTTCTTGAAAACTGAAAACCAAGTCAAGAAGTTACTGTCTACCTGCCGAAGAATCTGCACACATTTCAGCCATGCTTTTAAGGCCCGGAAGCAGCTGAGGAGCATTCAACATGAACGTAAAGTGCCAGTCAAAGGACTCATCCAGGAGGTGGCAACACGTTGGAACTCAACCTTTTACATGCTTGAGCGTCTGTTTGAGCAGTGCATGGTAATCAATGACTATATCTTTACAGTAGGTTCTACTATTAATGACATGAGGCTAGAGTTCGAGGAATGGCAGCTAGTTAAAAGCCTGACAGACATGCTTTGTCCTTTTTGTCACGCGTGCAGTCTGCAGGGAGGACTGTTCTTTGAGCAAAGCTATCCCATTGTTGCGCATGCTAGAGCACCAACTGAAGGCGGTGTCTTCAACGTTGAGAGATGA
This sequence comes from Lissotriton vulgaris, assembly GCF_964263255.1. NCBI lineage: Eukaryota > Metazoa > Chordata > Amphibia > Caudata > Salamandridae > Lissotriton > Lissotriton vulgaris. Next base: position 132,883 of record NW_028247698.1, on the reverse strand, counting down.
TGGTGGAAAGCAAGCTGCATATCTGTTGGCGGAGAACTTATTAAGCCGCCTAGTTGCCAATGAAAGGCTTCAAAAGATACATACAGAACAACATTACATTTGTGCCACTATTCTGGATCCACAGTACAAAAAAGCAGTGGCCAGCAAAGCATTCATTCCTTTTGATGAGGCAGATGTTTCAAAGTACAAACATTGGATTTCTATGTCAGCCAGTCGGTTTGAAAAAGATCGGCAGAAAATTCAAGGAGCCGTCAGAAGTTCCACTGAATCAGCAGGCGATCCAGCGTCAAGTTCCACTTCTGAATCTGTGGGCGAAGGGAGTAACTTTCCCTCAAATCCGTTAACGACACCAGCAGCAACCCTATCATCATCCTCACCTGCACCAGGCCCAGCCTTTATATTGTCGGAAGCGAATTGGGTAACTCATCAAGGGTTTGTTTGTTCCAGTGCTGAGAAGGCCACAGATGGTACGCAAAGTGGAGCAACCATGGAGAACCTTGAGTTGATGGTGCAGGCCTATCTGGATGACCCAACTCAAGTCTTTGGTAACACAAACCCACTGCTGTATTGGTACAGGAAAATGGCTCTATGGCCACTGATCACCAACCTGGCTCTAAATTATTTGTCTTGCCCACTCGCAAGCGTGTCTTCTGAACGTGTTTTCAATGCTGCTGGTGCCATTGTAACTTCAAAAAGGAGCCGCCTCTCGGGCTAAAATGTGGAGAGGTTAACACTGATCAAGATGAATCAGCACTTGATACCACCAGATTACAATGCACGTGAATGCACGCTGGAAAAAGAGGACACCGACTTAGGTGACAGAAGTTCTTCTCTGTTACCTGACCTACTCCCGTCTCAATTCATGGAGTTGGAGGATGAGCTCTACTTCCCTGACACCGAGCCTTGAAAATGACTTCCTTTTTTTTCGTCCTTATTCACTTTTATTCCTGTGTGTCTTTCTTTGTTTTGCAACTTTTACCACAACAAAACTCTAATCACATAATCAGAACAAGTTCATCAGCAGCACTGTCTTCATCTTATATTCCTTATCGATTTGAAGGTACCACAGTCTGCATTCCTGAGGTTCACAAGTTCACAACTCAATCATGCTCCTTTATACTCCTCCTCCAGACTCCCCCTATCCATTTCCATCAAGGCAGATTGATGGATTACGACGAGTCCCCTCAAGTGGGACTGAAATTACTGACTGACTACTTGCTTGCTGTTTGCTGACAGAGTTACTTTTGATATTGACAGGAGAGGCTGCCCTTAGGGCCCTCACTTTCCGAAGAAGATGCGGACAAAAAGTAGAACAGGTAATGAAGCCGGGAGTAGGCCTGTCTGTTCCTGCTTTTAAAAATTTGAGTGTCACCTATTACTTATGACTTGTTGATCTTACCTGCTCACTCCCCACTGCTCAGGGCGCATTCACGCCTTTAACTTTACCGCGCAGTGGAGCTTATCGCTGCCGTGGGACGCTGACATTGCCGCCATCACCGCCGCCCACATAGGCCACGCCCCTTGCTCAAGAGGCCACGCCTTTATAACTGACGCTGAATGCTAGCGCCAGGCTGATAGAGATTTCCTCCTGAGGCGGAAGCCGGGAGTAGGCCTGTCTGTTCGTGCTTTTAAAAATTTGAGTGTCACCTATTACTTATGACTTGTTGATCTTACCTGCTCACTCCCCACTGCTCAGGGCGCATTCACGCCTTTAACTTTACCACGCAGCGGAGCTTATCGCTGCCGCGGGACCCTAATATTGCTGCCATCACCGCCGCCCACATAGGCCACGCCCCTCGCTCGAGAGGCCATGCCCCCTATCGTCACCTCCGGGCCGCTGTAAAATGTGCAATTCCCGTACGCACAGCGGACAAGCACAGCGGGCGCGCCGAATGCACGCCGAAGGCGCACCTAAGGCAAGCCCGTCTGCGCCCGTCCACGCCAGACCGGGACACGGGGCACAACACTCTGTGCATTTTCTGACATATACCCCTGATGAATGGCGCTCACTACAAGCCAATTGGCAATTGAATCAGGCCACACTGTCTTATGCCCAAAGACTTGGTATTTCTTCCCCTGTGCCCATCCCACAAACTCCTCCCCCTCCCACCACAACTGCCATTCTTCTCAACACGAGATCTGCCGTTAAACATCAGACTGAAATTTACGATCTTTTGGATTCCAATTCCCTAGACCTCCTGTTTTTAACAGAAACCTGGTACAGATCTGATTCCTTGCCAAGCGTCCTTGCCTCTCTTCCATCCCACTACTCTCTGCTCCGCGCCGACCGACCTGAGAGCAAAGTAGGAGGCGGGGTAGCCTTGATTACCCGCAAGGATCTCCACTTTTAGACCCTGGACTCGCCCACATTGCCAGCACCTGACTGCCTGGTAGTGCGCTCTACCTCTTTCAAGACTCCTATCACTTGTGTATTAACCTACCGGCCACCTCAGTCATCCCCCGCCTTTCTTTCCGCCTTTCAGAACTTACTGGCCACCTTGGTGATCAATAACGCTTCTGTTCTGGTTTTGGGCGATTTCAACTACTGGCCCACCGATCCCGCCGAGGATTCTATCTCAAAAGACTTTACTCAATCACTTCTTAGTCTCAATTTTACTCAGCACGTCCATGGCCCCACTCACATCCGTGGACACACCTTAGATCAGATTTGGACACTTAACATCCTAATGTCCACCCCTACCATCTCGCCCTGCGCCTGGTCGGATCATTCCCTGCTTGCCTTTTCCCTGGACCTGAGCCATGAAACATCTCTTCCTCTCCCCAAGAACTCTTGGGCTAGGAACTGGCATAAAGTTGATATCCCTTCCCTTTGTTACACGTTAGCTACTACCTGTCCTGATCTTTCGGACCTGGACCCCCATTCCCAGACTGTCACACTTATCGGTGGCTTTCTAGTGCCTGTGACAGGGTGGCCCCTCTGAAGCGGTCGACCATCAACCATTCTCATAATGCAAACAAGTGGTTCAGCCCTGCTATTAAAGGTAAAAAATTAGAGGTAAGACAGGCTGAACGAGCCTTGAGGTTACATACTGCACCACCCGCAGACAACATTTTGTTACCGTGTTCAAAGAATACAAAGTAGCCATCTTGACAGCACATCCGAGTACTTCTCTGGACGCATCTTGGCGGCAGAATGCCAACCTCGTGAAATATTTTCAACCGTCCATGAGCTGGCTTCATCGGACAGAGCTCTGCCTAAGATTCCCCCCTCTCAGGGCTTATGCGATTTGCTTAACAAATTCTTTATTGACAAGATAGCCCTCATCAAAGCTAATATCCCTCCCCCCTTTCTACTTTCACTCCCCCCAACCCCCTGAAAACTACTGTTCCCTCACCTCTATCCCTCCCCTCACCAGTGAATCCCTGTCCCCCCTGCTTAGCCACATTAAGTCGGGCTCCCCAGCCGACATTGGCCCAGCACGCATTCTTAGCCAGTTCTTCTCGGCGTGTCCATCCCCCGCTCTTGCCCTCTTGAACAATTGCTTCACCTCAGGTTCTGTTCCGTCCCCTCTGAAGACTGCCATAGTTCTCCCTATATTAAAAAAACCAGGAGCCGACCCTTCTTCCCCTGCAAACTATCGCCCCATATCCCTTCTCCCTTACCTGGGAAAAGTAGCAGAGTCCCATGTCACCCAGGTACTCAGCTCCTTTATAGAGAGCAGCAATTACCTTGCTCCCTGTCAGGCGGGCTTTCATCCCCGCCACTGAGAAGGCGGTTATCTCAGTCATGGATCAACTAAGGTAAGGACTTGACACCAACACCCCCCAGGCCTTGGTCCTCCTCGATCTATCCGCCGCCTTTGACACGGTTGACCACTTCACTCTTTTGTCCCGTGTCAAAGCGGCGGGTATAGGGGGACAGGCCCTTGCCTGGATAGGATCCTTCCTGGAGGGGCGCATACAGGCGGTTCATCTGGCTGAATTTTCTGCCTCGCCTAGCAGGGTGACATGTGGGGTTCCCCAGGGCTCCTCTCTCTCCCCCCTTTTATTTAATCTTTATATTTTTCCCCTCATTTTCGCACTCCAACAGATGGAGGTCACAGTTTACAACTATGCTGATGACCTCCAGCTCATTTTTAATTTTTCTGCCTCCTCACTCGGTGCCTCCAGCTTCCAGTCCGTCTTACCGTTTATCCAGGCTTGGATGAACGCAAATCATCTTAAACTCAACCCGGATAAGACAGAGTTGATCCTGACTGGAGGCTGTAGCAACCCTTGGTCGCCTACCTTTTGGCCCATCTCCCTTGGACCCCCCCCTCCCCTTCCAATGCCGTTAAGACTCTTGGTATCACACTCAACCATCATTTGACACTTCACACCCATATAAGTTCCGTTGTCTCCTCTTGTTTTTTTCTCTACGTATCATTAGAAAGGTATCCCGGTTCTTTTCCCTTTCCGCACTCAAACTGATTGTCATGGCCATGATCTTATCTAAGATCGACTACGGGAACATCATCTACAACGGTGTCCCCGCCTATGCACTTCAACGCCTCCAGATGGTGCAGAACCAGGCAGCCCGACTGGTATATGGCCTCCCAAAATGTCATCACTCCACCCCTCTTCTGATGGCCCTCCATTGGCTTCCAATCAAACAAAGAGCCCTCTTTAAACTTGGTTGCCTTACCTTCCAAGCTCGGGCAGGCACTGCCCCTGCATTTATCAACTCTGCTATTACCAATTACACCCCCGCCAGAGACTTACGTTCTTCCTCCAAGTCTCTGTTAGTTATCCCCCGGTTCAGAAAAAAACGATCTGGTGGCCAGAAATTCTCAGTACTGGCATCCACTTTCTGGAACTCCCACCCCCTCCCCTCTCAGATCCTCTCCTTCATATATGGAGTTTCGCAAAGCTCTAAAGACTTTTCTGTTTGAGCAAGCTTTCAGTCCTATCTCCCCTCAGTTTGAAATCCTATAGCGCCAAGAAACTGCTTAGTGTATGTGCGCTCTACAAATAACTCAAAATTCAAATTCAAAATTCAATAATTGAGAAGATGGCATGCACTGGACAGCAATGGTTGTCTGGCTCTGATGAAACCAATTGCTGTTTGTTTTTTGTGCATGAAATGATGATTCATATCTCTTGTCTTAGTTATTATATAATCTTTCACGCAGTAATTGTAACTCATGTCAACAACTCTTTTTTTTTCACCTTGTTTAATTAAAATTGTACTTCAAATTCAGGGGCCACTATATTGCATTTCACAAAATATGCAAAATGTCCTTGGAGCTGACTCACTTGCCAATATTCCATGATGATTGATTAAATAATATATCTTTTTTCTTTACAGTCACTCACTGGGATGGATGGATCATCAGCATCGATTTACGGAAGAACTATGGCCAATTTGTGAGTGGCAAACAGGTAAACCAGTCTACAACAACTACTACAGCAGGACTACATGTCTGTCTATTCGTGGTATGTATTGGTCGAGGGCGAGGCAGTGTACTGTTGTTGTTATGCCAGGCAGAGTTCACTCGAGACAGAAGTTCATGTAAAGTTGGGGCTATGTGTCTTGCTGCATACAATTAGATATGCGTTGTCTGTCTGACAAAGAGCCTAGGTATGCTACACCAGGTTGCTTCACTCAGTGGTGCCTGCCTTGACCCTCTGTATGGCACTGCCTCAGGCTTGGGCCAAACATCCGTTATGTTGCAAAATTTGCTGTTTTTCGGTATTTCGCAAATCTCGCGAAAGTAACGAAAAATCGCATATTCTTGAGCGGAATGGATTTTTGGGCCATGCTTGCGGCAGGGCCATGCAGACGGTCAAGGCAGGCACCACTGAGTGAAGCATCCTCCTGATGTAGCATACCTAGGCTCTTTGACACAGACAGACAAAGCATATCTACGGTTTAGGGTTCTGTGCATTTTACTAGGGTTTTTGGGTTTAAGTTGGTATGGTTCACACTGATTCTAGGGCTCGGGCCCCATGCAGGCTCGTTCATAATGATGTTGGCAATGTTTTAGGGGGGTTTGGTGTTCTTTGGTCCAGAATTGGCAGAATTTTGGCCTTTTCGGGTGTTTTGCGGGCGCGTGTGTTTGGGTGAAAACTAAGTGAAAACTAGTCGTAGACCTTCTTCTTCTTCTTCTTCTTCTTCAAAGAGCGCAGTGGTTCGATTTTGTTCTGCCTTGCTGAGAGTCAAGTAAATCGCCAGAACAAGTGACTGTGCAGATGAGTTTCAAGAGGATCAAAGTAGTGGAAGTGCTGAAAACAGCAATGTTTTCTGAACAGCGCAATTTGCCATGTTTTGAATATACCAGTATTGCATGTTTTTTGGGGGGCTGTTTGGGGGTGTTCTAGATTTGTGGGGGAGGGTGTGGGGGTCGGGAGCACTGCTGGGATAGCATAATTTTTATTGGAAGTGATTTGAAGAAAATCCATGGTGGGAAAGAGGAGTTAGGGCCTAGCTGCAGAGCGCGTTTGGGCCGATGTTGACTGGTTGGCTGAAAACTTTTTAAGTATGAGTTATTGCATTTTTGCTTTTTGCCTGTTTAGGGGTGTTCTGCTTTTTTGTGGGTGGCTGCAGGGGTCTGGGGGCATAGCTCGGAAGGTCTAATATCGGAATCAAGTGTTTTGGACCAAATTCATGGTGAAAAAGTTTTTGCATTTTTGTTCACTTGCGGGTGATGTTTGGGGGGCTTCCAGGTTTTTGTTGGTGGGTTTTGGGGTCTGGGAGCACTGCCGGCACAGTCTAATGTTGATTGCATTTGTTTTTCAGGAAATCCATGGTGGAAAAGGGGAGTTAGGGCCTAGCTGCACAGCGTATTTTGACTGAATTGAAGGTAGGTCCATTTTTGCTTTTTGCCTGTTTGGGGGTGTTCTGCTTTTTTGCGGGTGGCTGCAGGGGTCTAAGGGCATAGCTCGGAAGGTCTAATATCGGAATCAAGTGTTTTGGACCAAATTCATGGTGAAAAGGTTTTTGCATTTTTGCTCACTTGCCTGTCTTTGGGGTGATGTTTGGGGGGCTTCCAGGTTTTGTTTGGGTGGGTTTTGGGGTCTGGGAGCACTGCTGGCACAGTCTTATGTTTATTGCATTTGTTTTTAAGGAAATCCATCGTGGAAAAGGGGAGTTAGGGCCTGAATTCCAGGTAGGCCCGAAATTTGCTAGGTCCCACTTTTTGCGGTTTTGATTTTTGCCTGTTTGGGGGTATTAAACTGGTTTCCGCCTGGGTTGACGGGTCTGGGGGCACTGCTGTGAAGGTCTAATACTGGATAAAAGTGGTTTGAGAAAATCGGAGGTGAAAATGTTTTTCCATTTTCAGGCATTTCGCTCACTTTAGCGTTATCGGGGGCTGTTTGGGGCGTTCCTGGTGTTTGTGGGTGGGTTTTGGAGTCTTAGAGCAACGCTGGGTAGGATACTTTTGATTGCAAGAGGTTTGACGGAAATCCATGGTGGCAAAGGGGAGTTAGGGCCTAGCTGCAGAGCACGCACTGAGTGATTTTGGAACTAAGGCTAAATATTTTGAAGTCCCCGTTATTGTATTTTTGCTTTTTTCCTGTTTGGGGGTGTTAAACTTGTTTTCGCCTGGGTTGACGGGTCTGGGGGCATTGCCGTGAAGGTCTAATACCGCATAAAAGTGGTTTGGAGAAAATCGGAGGTGAAAAAGTCGTTCCATTTTCAGGCATTTCGCTCACTTTAGCGTTTTTGGGGGCTGTTTGGGGGTGTTCCTGGTGTTTGTGGGTCAGTTTTGGGGTCTTGGAGCAATGCTGGGTATGGATACTTTTGATTGCAAGAGGTTTGACAGAAATCCATGGTGGCAAAGGGGAGTTAGGGCACAGCTGCAGAGCGCGCACGGAGTGATCTGGGAAATATGCAGAAATTTGACAAAGTGCCCATTTTTCCATTTTTACTTTTTGGCTGTTTGGGGGGGTTAAACTTGTTTCCACCTGGGTCGACGGGTCTGGGGGCATTGCTGTGAAGGTCTAATACCGGATAAAAGTGGTATGGAGAAAATCGGAGGTGAAAAAGTTTTTCCATTTTCAGGCATTTTGCTCAATTTCTGGAGGCTGTTTGGGGGGAGGTTCCTGGTGTTTGTGTGTGGGTTTTGGGGTCTTGGAGCAATGCTGGGTATGGATACTTTTGATTGCAAGAGGTTTGACGGAAATCCATGGTAGCAAAGGGGAGTTAGGGCCTAGTTGAAGAAAGCGTTTGACACTATTTTTAACTTAGGGCTCGTTAGGGTTAGCAGTATTGCATGTGTTTGGGGATGTTTGAGATTTTGGCAACTGGGTTCTGGGGTCTACTCTTGGAGCACTTGTTGATAAATGTCTAATTTTGTTTGCAAGTGGTTTGAAGAAAATCCATGGTGGGAAAGGGGGATTTGGGCCTGCTATACTTTCAAAGTACGTTTTGTCACCATTTTCCACTAGGCCTCAGACAGGTGCAGTATCGCACAGTTTTTGTGGTCTGATTGGGGGTATTCTACATTTTAGTGTCTGTGTTTAAGGGTCTGGGAGCACTGCTGTGAAGGTCTAATTTTGTTCTAAAATCGTAGTTTACACTACACCTAGCTTGAGGGGAAAGATCCGCAAAATTCGCCCATACTTATTTATCCTTCAAAAGGAGACTCAGAGTACTCCCTTTCGAAACTATTGTACTGTCGATTCTGAAATTGAAAGTGTGACTTTTTGCACTACACAGCGTACGTACCTTATATTTTTTTCTCAGTGGTGTTTTAATATCACTTCCTGTTTTTGGATCAACATGTACAGGGCGGCTTTCACCCTGTGCAATGGAAAAAAGGATGAAGTCAGGCTTCACATTAGTGACCCGCAATTCAGCATCCGCCAGGCAGGCAGTGGACAGGGGGTCTTCTGGTCACCAACATTGATCTACAGAGCGTCAGATGGAACGGAGGAGTACCAAAAATAAGAGGAATGGCTTGATGCATGCAACTTCCCAAATTCAACAGGACAAGTACAACAACATACAGTAACAGTATCCATTCATTTCTACTTATCTTTTAAGTAATGTTATTGCTGTGAACTTCTATGAGTGTGACTCTGCATTTCTTTGCTCTCTGCTTATAAATTTGCTATGTTTCTGTTATGTTTAACAGTAATTTAATGTTCTAAGTGTTTATTTTCTCTGAGGGAAGAGAGGCAAGTGAAATTGCGTAATGACTGCAACCTTTTACTCTCAACTTGTTTCTTCGTAGTTACTAGTAAGTTGCAGTAAGTAGTAGTGCTACTTTGAAGTAACCTAACCATCCATTTAGTAAACAACTTCTGGCGTGCAGTAGTGCACTTCTTTTATGTAGTACCCAGTACACGTGTTGGCTGGGCGTGGTGAATAAAATCTGAATTGAAGAAAAACTTCTATCAAGACTACTCTCACATTGTTTGTCTATTGCTTGTGTTGTTTGATTACCTACAGCATTTACTCTGTAAAAGGTGACGTGTGCACAGATACCTGTTGTAACAGTATAACATTTTGGCATGTATCTTTCCGCCGTCTTTGTAAGTCTGTGACATTGCTGGGAGTTTCAGTAATTCCACTAGCAGCACTATGTGTGGACTCACTACTACATACATAGTCAGAGAGTACTAAAAAAAGGCCTTTTTTACTTTTTTTCTCTTGTGTTGCAAAATAAATTACTGGTACGTGAACTTGTGGTCGCCGCCATAATGGCAGCTCACTCAGCTTTCACCCAAGAAATGCAGACACAGGCCATGATGATGCAGACTCGCAGTACTTTAAGCAGTACATGCAGGTGGGGATAGGAATGTCTTACTTTTCTATAGGGGTGGCACTGCCACTGGCCATACTTCATCCACTCAGCGTCTGCTCTACTACATCATACACCTCTGCTATCGATGAAGATAAAGAAGATAACATCCAGGCTTCCAAAGTACGTCTATGATTCTTCTTAATGTCTCAAATGTACCAACATTTCTTTTTGTCAACAACCAACTAACACCCGCTTCATTATATTTTGGAAACCGCTGTCTTCTTATCTTGAATTGCATTCAACAAAACCATTCTTTACAGTCATAAATATTAAGACTTGCTCGTCCTTCGTTTCACCCTTCTTTAACTTTTCGTTCTTCACATCCGTAAACTACATCTGATATGACTTGGCTTCACAATAAAAATTTGCCAGCTGAGTTGAAGTGAAATAGAGGGGGCCATTGGTTACCCGAGAAGTACCGCAGCTAATGCTATTACAAGTCAAGGTTGACTGTCTTCTCCATGATAGTAGCCCAAAAAATTGTTCTAAATTAGTAACTGTTATTAACAGTACAGTCTACTTATACTAGTGTACTGTGTACTACTGTACAGTACATCATACACTCCTTTGCGAGCCTACTCAAAAACATTTCAATGAGTAAGGAGTAAAATAACTTACCACCGTCCTCCGCCGCTGAGTCTTCCCCCCCAGCTCCTCCTGTTGGCGTCGCCGCATCCAGAGTGGACCCCTCCGCCCTGCTGGCCCCGGCACTGGTGGTCATCTGTGCCGCATCAGATGTTGTGACGTCTAGGAAAAAGATGTCCTATTTTCAGATGCCATACACAACCCCCTATTTTATCTCGTAATGGAAGAAAATGTTATATAACACATTTTTTATTACTGGGATTGAAAAAAAGTAACGGTTTTGGGGAGGAAGTGTTAACCTTTTATATGCTTATTCCATTAAATGCTACACTTCTTCTTATGACAACTGATGAATGCTTGCTTAACGTGCACCATTTTTCTCATTACAGAAAGAAGATTCCATTGTCCTGCTGCCAGACCATTCACCAACTACTAGTAAGTCATCACCAGCAGTACTTTAAGTTCTTTAAAGAAGGTGGGGGGTCCCGCACAGTTATTCATATAATTTTACGTGTCTGTTAACTATTATTAAGTTTGAGTAATACTAATTTCATTCATGGGAATGTTGTTTAAACTTTAACGTCATCTTCATCCATTACCATTGCTCGCTCCGAATACTACGCTATTAAAAATAAAGAAATAATTTTTTCATTTCTTAATTGAAAATAAAACTTTAAAACTAACAAACACTGTGTGGTTTTTGTTCACGAGTGAGTGAGCGGAAGGGTTTGAACTTCTGCACTTGGCAGTCATGTTTCAGTGACTCAGATAGGCCGGGACACAGCGGTATTCTTCTTCTGTTCTTCGGGGTCATTAAATCATTGGTCAGACACACTAGATGGTCGGTCAGTGGATTAGGGGTTCAACTTCTGTTTGGACTGAGCTATGTCTACCTATCATCAACAATGTCCTATTTCTCTTGTCCATACTACTTTGTGTGCAGAATAGTCCCTGAAACACTAGCGGTATGGGATGTGCTCCTCTCAAATCAAAAAGGCAACTGCTACCTTTTACTTGGTGTAAACAATGACATTTTGTTGTTGGAAATTGTAGAGCTATTGCTGGATCAGAGTTTTGTTTCACACCGTTTGCCGACTGGGCAAGCTTAGCTACCCACACAGACCGACTCATAATCATAAATAGTAGTAGCACTATGTGTGATGGTAGAGTCAGGATAAGAATGTAGAAAGTAGTCTACATTAGAAGAAGATCGAAGACTATTTTGTAAAACATAGAATTATTAGGAAACAGTTTGTAATGAATAGGAGCTGTAAAAGTTAGGGAAGTATAAGTATTAATATAACAATCGACCAACTTACTGGGGCCAGCAGAAGAGCCTGCAAGGGACTGATCCTGTCCACCTTCTTCCACCGGAGTCTCAGTGGCAGTGATGAACCAGAGGGTGGCACTGGTAAACCAGAGGGTGGCAGTGCAGAACCAGAGGGTGGCAGTGATGAACCAGAGGGTGGCAGGGATGAACACGAGGATGGCAGTGATCAACCAGAGGGTGGCAGCCTTGAACCAGAGGGTGCCAGTGATCAACCAGAGGGTGGCAGTGATGAACCAGAGGGGGGCAGTGCAGTGATGGTCCAGAGGGTGGCAGCAGCAAACCAGAGGGTGGAAGTAATGAACCAGAGGGTGGCAGTTATGAACCAGAGGGTGGCAGTGGTGAACAACTAGGTGATGAATCAGAGGATAGCAGTGATGAACCAGAGGGTGGCAGCCTTGAACCAGAGGGTGGCAGTGATCAACCAGAGGGTGGCAGTGATGAACCAGAGGGTGTCACTGGTGAACCAGAGGGTGGCAGTGATGATACAGAGGGTGGCAGTGGCAAACCAAAGGGTGGCAGTGATAAACCAGAGGGTTGCAGGGATGAACCAGAGGGTGGCACTGGTGAACCAGAGGGTGGCAGTGATGACCCAGAGGGTGGCAGTGGTGAACCACAAGGTGATGAACCAGAGGATAGCAGCGATGAACCAGAGGGTGGCAGCCTCGAACCAGAGGGTGGCAGTGACGAACCAGAGGGTGTCACTGGTGAACCAGAGGGTGGCAGTGATGATACAGAGGGTGACAGTGGCAAACCAAAGGGTGGCAGTGATGAACCAGATGGTTGCAGGGATGAACCAGAGGGTGGCACTGGTGAACCAGAGGGTGGCAGTGATGACCCAGAGGGTGGCAGTGGTGAACCACAAGGTGATGAACCAGAGGATAGCAGTGATGAACCAGAGGGTGGCAGCCTCGAACCAGAGGGTGGCAGTGAAGAACCAGAGGGTGTCAGTGATGAGCCAGAGGGTGGCAGTGATGAACCAGAGGGTGGCAGTGATGATCCAGAGGGTGGCAGTGGCGAACCAGAGGGTGGCAGTAATGAACCAGAGGGTGGCAGTGATGAACCAGAGGGTGGCAGTGGTGAACCATAAGTTGATGAACCAGAGGATAGCAGTGATGAACCAGAGGGTGGCAGTGGTGAACCAGAGGGTGGCAATAATGATCCAGAGGGTGGCAGTAATGATCCAGAGGGTGGCAGTGGCAAACCAGAGGGTGGCATTGGTGAACCAGAGGGTGGCAGTGATGACCCAGAGGGTGGCAGTGGTGAACCACAAGGTGATGAACCAGAGGATAGCAGTGATGAACCAGAGGGTGGAAGCCTCGAACCAGAGGGTGGCAGTGATGAACCAGAGGGTGTCACTGGTGAACCAGAGGGTGGCAGTGATGATACAGAGGGTGGCAGTGGCAAACAAAAGGGTGGCAGTGATGAACCAGATGGTTGCAGGGATGAACCAGAGGGTGGCACTGGTGAACCAGAGGGTGGCAGTGATGACCCAGAGGGTGGCAGTGGTGAACCACAAGGTGATGAACCAGAGGATAGCAGTGATGAACCAGAGGGTGGCAGCCTCGAACCAGAGGGTGGCAGTGAAGAACCAGAGGGTGTCAGTGATGAACCAGAGGGTGGCAGTGATGAACCAGAGGGTGGCAGTGATGATCCAGAGGGTGGCAGTGGCGAACCAGAGGCTGGCAGTAATGAACCAGAGGGTGGCAGTGATGAACCAGAGGGTGGCAGTGGTGAACCATAAGTTGATGAACCAGAGGATAGCAGTGATGAACCAGAGGGTGGCAGTGGTGAACCAGAGGGTGGCAGTAATGATCCAGAGGGTGGAAGTAATGATCCAGAGGGTGGCAGTGGCAAACCAGAGGGTGGCATTGGTGAGCCAGAGGGTGGCAGTGATGAACCGGAGGGTGGCCGCGATGAACCACAGGGTCGCAAACAGGCTGGACACGTAGAAACAACATGGTCGTGACTGTTGCGACATAAAAAGTATGTTCACGTTCCCGAACTTGTAAAAAACCCTCGCGAACTGGCAAAAATAGCAAATTCGCAAATTCGCACAAATTCGCAAATATTGCGAATTGCGAGATCGCTTTCACACGAATTCACGGATCGCGAATTCGCAAATTTCACCCATACTTAGTTAGTACCTTGCATACTGGGACATTGAGTCCCTGTTAGAGTTCTATTGTTCCTCACAGTGAGTTCCGTGTGCTGCTACATGTAAAAAGCATTCTTCTCCCTCCAGTGGGCTCCAAAATGCCATGCTGGTTTTTAGTTTCCCTCATTTGTCCTGCTGTGAAGGATTGCACCATTTCTGAACGAAAGGCTGCGCATTATTGGAACTATGCCTGAAAAACTGCGAGCAGTGCAGCCATCTGAAATACATTGACCAGCGCGATGTCCTGAGGCCCCCTAAAGGTTAAATTAATTGCAAATAGTTGATAACTGTACAGGATGGGGCATGGAGCCCACTGGGGGCAACAAGGATTCCAATTAGGACTGCAAAGCCTAGCATGCATTGCGACAAGTAGCGCGATGAAGCGTGGCCCACTGAGGTTTGGATATTTAAAGCGGCATGCAAATTGGAACTTCCACGCCGCATCCAAACAGCTGCCCATGAGGAAGAGGCCTGGAGTCTTGAAACGCGTTGGTCTGAAAGAAATGAAATAAATCACCTGGAATGTTGTTGCTGGTTTTTCAAATAAATTATGCTGTGAAGGCATGATGGCTGTGAGTGCGTCCTTGAAGCCTCGGGCTATTTGTTGGAAAAAATGAACTCACGTGGCTGTCCTGCTGTGAAGGATGGCACCATTTCTGATTGAAAGACTGCGCAGTATTGGAACTTTGCCTGAAAAACTGCGAGCAGTGCAGCCATCTGACATACATTGACCAGCGCGATATCCTGAGGCCTACTAAAGGTTAAAATTAATTGCAAAAAGTTGATTACTGTACAGGATGGGGCATGGAGCCCACTGGGGGCGACAAGGATTCCAATTAGGACTACAAAGCCTAGCATGCATTGCAACAAGTAGCGGAATGAAGAGTGGCCCTCTGAGGTTTGGATATTTAAAGCAGCATGCAAATTGGAACTTCCACACCGCATCCAAACAGCTGCCCATGAGGAAGAGGCCGGGAGTCTTGAAACGCGTTGGGCTGAAAGAAATGAAATAACTCACCTGAAATGTTGTTGCTGGTTTTTCAAATAAATTATGCTGTGAAGGCATGATGGCTGTGAGTGCATCCTTGAAGCCTCGGGCGATTTGTTGGAATATATATATATATATATATATATATATATATATATATATATATATATATATATATATATATATATATATATATATATATATATATATATATATATATATATATATATATATATATATATATATATATATATATACACACACACTCCTGGTCAAAATTCATCCATGAGAAACCAGAGTCGGAGCCCAATTGTAGTACGGTGCTGTCATTTAAGAAACAGATCGATTTCTTATCTGTCACACACTAACATGCTGCTTGACATGATATGGGAGTGCATGACAAACAACTACTTCATTTTCAACAAATTATTGTTTAAACAAACCCGGGGGGTGGCGATGGGTACTTGCTTTGCCCCCAGCCTAGCCTGTTTGTATCTTGGCTGGTGGGAGGAGCTAGTGGTGAACAAGATCTCCCACTACAGTACCCACGTCATCCTCTGGAAAAGGTATATTGACGATATTTTCTGTATTTGGAATGGCACCCTCGACCAGATACATGAATTTGAATCTATCCTGAATGAAAACTCTCTTAATCTAAAATTCACCAGTGTAATCAGTAAAGAACAATTGGAATTCTTGGACATAAAGCTTGAAATTGAGGATGGAAATCTGAAAAGTACTCTATTCCGTAAGTCCACAGCTGGAAATAGCCTGCTTCGTGCAGGGAGCAGTCATCCCAATAGCCTTATACGTAGTATTCCAATAGGCGAACTAATTAGGGCTAAAAGAAACTGTAGCTCGGCAGAGAGTTTCTCCAAAGAGAGCCAAATAATGGTACAGCAGTTTTCTGAGAGGGGATACAGTCAAAAAGTAATACAGCAGGCCCTCACTAAGGTCAAGGCCATGGACAGGAATGATCTGTTAGTCCCTAAACAACATGAAATTGACGAAAAGGTACGTTTTATCACTACCTACAGTAGTCAATCCTGGAAACTACGCAAATGTTTATCTAAGTATTGGGATACACTAAAGCTCGACAAAGATGTGAAAGAGGCAATTCATGACATTCCCTCGCTGACATTTAGAAAGGCAAAATCACTCAAGGACACATTGAGCAATACACTGATAAAAGAAAATAAGAAAACTAACTCCATCCAAGGTTTTTACCCATGTTGCAGGTGTAAAGCCTGTAAATACAGCAACAATTGTAAATCAATCCAATTGTCCAAAGAAAGATGTGCTCACAAAATTACCAAACATCTCAGCTGTACAACGGAATATGTTATTTATGCCCTTGAATGCCCCTGTAATAAATTTTATATAGGGTGCACAACAAAACAGGCGAAACTCAGAATTTTAGAACATCAGAGAGCAATCAGAAATGAGAACCAGCAATATCCTGTAGCCAGGCATTTTGCTGACATACACAATAAGAATCCGAATCTAATGAAATTCTGTGTTCTGGACAGCGTTGAAAGCAATGAGAGGGGAGGTAACAGGTGGCTAGAGCTAAGGAAACTTAAATCCAAGTACATTATAATGTACAATACTTTGCAAACTACAGGACACAATTTGGGGGAAGAGCTAGCCATTCACCTCCAAACCTGATATATAGTTCAATTGATGTGAATTATGCTGCTGCTTCTTTGGTAACTGAATTCAATTTTAATTGGTTTTAATCTTACACTGATCTATAATGTAAATATGGTCACGTATAGCTATGTCTTTTCTTTCTTTTACAGGAATACGAATTAACTCATCGCCCACTTGGGCAATATTGGAGGCCACCTCAACTGGTTAACTGATTTATACGACAATTGCCCACTTGGGCTGCACAGCTAATGGACCGATAATCACGTGTACTTGTGTGAATTCAACACAGTATTGCAACTTGATGACGGGTTATAACGGGCGCGCTTTAACAATGGACAGCAAATACAAACATTGCTTTTCTACAATAAGGAACATTGTTTATAAAAACTTAATGAGAGTTTAAATCCGACAATATAATGAACGGTTGTTCCGTTTGCTTCCAATTTAATTTCTGTATTGGAATTCGATACAAATGTTTACATGAAACACTGTTTCTACTCGGCAGACATAGCCTTAACTTGTTTATTTTCTTTATGTCGATGATCACGTGTTGCACTTTCAAAAAAAGTATGTCACTTTAAATGAATGCTGGTACTGGTGAGCTCCACCCGTGAGCAAGAGATCGTCTGATCTCGAAACGCGTTGGGTGTTTTTTCTCTGCTGAATAAACGGACAGCACCGTACTACAATTGGGCTCCGACTCTGGATTCTCATGGATGAATTTTGACCAGGAGTGTGTTTATATAGTAGGGGTTGGCGTACCCCGTCGTGAGCCCGCCATTCAAGTGGCTTAAGCACGCCATTCCTTATATATATATATATATATATTTATATATATTCACTGAAAAAACCATAGGTTTAACACACGTTATACTTAGGAATTAGCACTTAAAAAACCTTAGAAATTCACTGAAAAAAACATAGGTTTCACCCATGTTATACTTAGCTGGACCTTTCTCTCATACAAAACCATTGAAATTCCATGGTTATAGTTAGTTCAGCTAACTATAACTCGCGTGCCCGCAATGCATTGCTGATAACGTCACATAATACATCACTCATCACATGGTCAGTGACATCACTGATGACATCACTGATGACATCTCAAATGATTTTGTATGGGAGAATTGTCCAGATAACTATAACGTGTGCGAAACCTATGGTTTTTTTAGTGAATATATAGATACATATATATATGTATTACCTACTGGCGGTCGCCAGTAGGTAGTTATAGTTAGGATTATTTTGTATAGGGAATTTGCAATATTCTATTGGAAATAACTTTGGCGCCGGTTGAGGAATCTGCCTGAAATTTTCCTCAAATTTGCCTCGCGGTGCTCCGCTCCTTCTCTGAAAGTTTGGGGGGGATTCGTCAAGCGGGGGCCGAGATAAAAGGGAGGATCCCAAAACATGTTTTCCCCATGTTAATTTCCATAGGGCGGTCGAACTCACTTTTAGCCCGAACGGCTGAATGGATTTCCACCAAACTTGGCAAAATTGTAGGGACTGGTAGCCCGATGTGGCTTTGCTATGTCTCAAGATATGTGCTCCAGTGGATTTTGAGTAATTTAGGTTCAAAAAAATATATATATCGCGCACCAGGGGGCGAACCAGCGCGCTACGCAAGTTTGCGCGCGGAAAGCTGATTGGCTCTCGGGTGTCTGTCAACATTCCAAACAGTTCGGAGCGGCCGCCATCTTGTGTCTCGGTAGGATCGAGACACAAGAGGTGGCAAAAACTAAGGGGGAAATGACCAAAAGGGGGCAGAGTAGACCCCCCTGACCCCCTAGGTTTGATGTGGGGGCATAAAAGGGCCCGCGGGGTAAAAAAAAAAAAAATGCGCGGGGGGAGCGCCCGGTACGTGCACCGGGGAGCGTACCGGGAAGCGTACCATGGGGGAAAAAGAATGACTGAGTTTTTAAAAAATGTAGCCTTTTTTTTATAAATTGGAGGTAGTTCTAAAAAGAACAGTTTTTTTCTTCTTTTTTTGTTTTATAATTTTTTAATGTTTTTTCGAACATTTTGTGCTTTTTTCGGCTTTTATGAACAATTTTATATTTTTTTCGTCATTTTTATGGGGAGAAACAAAAAAACAGGGAATTGTAAACGGCTCAACTGGAGCAAAAAAAATCAGGAAAAAATTATGTTTTTTGGGGCAATTGTGGTTGTCACCAGCACGGTTGATAAGCTTTATGCTTTGCTCACCGTAGGTGATTGTTTTACCACAAAATATACAAGTGATCTTGTATTGCCCAAACTGGGGCTGTATGTTTGGGACCATCTCCCTTGTCTCTGGTCCCGATGGAGTGGGTTGCTTTCTATTGGAGGTGCTGGGTGAAGATTGGGGAGGGTTTCTGGCCAGTTCTCGGACCTCTGCCGCAGCATAGTTGTTAGGATGCCGGCGCTGCATGTGGCGAATCATGGTGTTATTGCCAAATGAGTATTTCTTGTTAGAGTTCCCCCTTGAAAGTTCAGTGCCACAGATTAGGCAAGTAACCCTTGGCGCATTCACTTTTTTGAGGTCCTTTGGGATGGAAAAAAACTCCCATATAATGTGCTGCTTTGGCCTATATGGGGTATTATCTTCTGGCAGGAATATGCTCCTCCCCTCCTCCTCCTCCTCCACCTCCTCCTCTTCTTCATCTCTACCACTGTGGTGTTGTGGTGGTCCTCTTGGTGGTGGTGGTGGTGGTGGTGGCTGAGATGCTCCTGCTGCTGCTGCTACTGAAGCCATTTTTCAGTCCAAAAA
This sequence comes from Lissotriton vulgaris, assembly GCF_964263255.1. Classification (NCBI taxonomy): domain Eukaryota; kingdom Metazoa; phylum Chordata; class Amphibia; order Caudata; family Salamandridae; genus Lissotriton; species Lissotriton vulgaris. Next base: position 113,671 of record NW_028247698.1, on the reverse strand, counting down.
GGTACAGAGAGGTCTTCTTCACTCAAAGTACATAGTGAGAATGAGGAAAAAAGGTGGGGGCTTTCATCATTAGGAAAAAAAAACTGTCCTGAACCAATGAAAAGTGTTATTTTCAGGTCACATGACCAGAGCTTTCATCATTTGGAAACCAAAACTGTCCTGAACCAATAAAAAGTGTTATTTTTAGGTCACATGACCCGACGCGCTTACGCTACGCGCCCCCGGGCGTAAGCGCGTCGGATGCTTACATTGCGCAATCGTATGCGCTCGAGTGCTTCCGGGTGCGTTTACGCCGTGCGTATCACGCGGACGCGGCTACGCGATACGTCACGGTGATGTTTTCGTTCACGGCAAAAGCGGTAATGGGACGCTCACCAGTACGCGCCCTGGGGCGCGCCGCAAGACTGCGTTTACCGGTGGGCTCACCGGGACGCGTACCGGGAGTGCTCCAGGGCAAAAAACAAAAAAAACCATGAACAATATACATTAAAAAAATAGTATTACATAAATATACAAAATAGGATTCATTGTAAAAATATTACATTTCATAGCTATAGAAATTTGCTATTAAGAAACCTTTGAAATTCACTGAAAAAACCAAAGGTTTCACTCCAGTTATAGTTAGGAGTTAGCATTTAAAAAACCTATGACATTCACTGAAAAAACCATAGGTTTCACACCAGTTATAGTTAGGAATTAGCATTTAAAAGACCTATTAAATTCACTGAAAAAAACCATAGGTTTCACAACAGTTATAGTTAGCTGGAAAATGTACTGACATAAAACCATTGAAATTCCCACGTTATAGTTAGTTGGACTCACTACAACTTGCGCGCCTGCAATGCACTGCTGATGACGTCACATATTACATCACTCATGACATGGTCAGTGACATCACTCATGACATCACTGATGACACCATCCTTGTGACAGACTGACAGACCTCCTTTCAGTGTAATGTAACTAAGCATGGACGAATTTTGCGAATTCGCGATCCGCGAATTTGCGGATTTGCGCATTTGCAATCCGCAAACTTCGTGAATTCGTGCGAATTTGCGGATTTTGCGTGTTCGCAGGGTTTTTTGCGTGTTCGCGGGGCTTTTTGCGTCTTCGCGAGCCGCTTGCATAGCGAAGTTAACCATGCAGTCGTTTATGGGAGAGGGAGAGAGAGATAGATAGATAGATAGATAGATAGATAGATAGATAGATAGATAGATAGATAAAGAGAGGGAAAGAGAGAGGGAGAGAGAGAACGAGAGAAAGAAAGAGAGGCCGGATCTCTGAAGGGCCAGATTCCTGAGTTGCCCCTTCAGAACATACAGCTTTTTACTTTTAGCAAAATGCATATGAAAATTGTGCTGTAAAGGTCTCTTTTAGTTTAACCCCTCCTGACAACTCAAAATGGGTGTATTTGCCATCCTCTCCCTTCTTCCTGTTTTTTATATCTGTAAGTGCTTCCTGATGAGATTTAATTCCTTGGACAGGTGCCTCGTTGCCTACTTGTAACTATTCTCTGACCCTGCTTCAAGGGTCAGAGCAGTGTCAGAGAATAGTTGCAAGTAGGCAACGAGGTGCCAGGAAGCAATTAGCAGCAGGTGTCCAAGTTGAAGTTAATTTGTTTGTAACCCTTTTGTAAAAGGTTACAAAGAAATTAGGTTCAACTTTTGCACCTGCTGCTGTAACCCTTGCTTGGCTGAAAATTCGTCCCCGCTGATTCGCGGATTTTACCGCGATTTAGCGAGATTCGCGGATCGTGAAATCGCGGAAAATCCTCCAATTAGCCCGCAAAACGGATTTTACGCCCGCCATTAAATGTAACCCTTGAAACACATATTCAAAAATAGAAACTAATATTTTAAAAAAAATGGAGATACCCATACCAGTTACAACAAACCAATTCAGTAATTCCACCATCTATATACACATCAGCTCATTCAGCAACAGTTCTATATAGTCACTCATACATATACTCACTCATCATATGTAGTGATACACATATACATCCTGTTACACACCGACAGTCATCCAAAAGTTACTCACACACATACTCACACATGCAAATAAACTATTGAACATCCATTTATTTTCATATACAGCTATACACACACTAGCACATTACTTCTAAGGAAACTTACACATACTTACTCTCTTAAACAATCACTTTCAATCTCTCACTCTCACAGATACTCACTTATATACATCAATACTCACATATACTAAATTAAAACATATGTAGTTACTCATAAAGATACTAGTGAGGCAGGAATTCACTCACTAACACACACATATACACACTCATCCACCCATACAGTCCTGCACATACGCTGTCTTAAAAACACATACAAACAGTGAGTCAGTCACCAACCCATGCAGCCACTTATACACAAAGTGAAACACTGATACATATATTTAAATATTTAAAAATTACTCGCTAATATATGTATTCACTAGGATACACTTTATAAGCCAGTTAACCAATCAATATTTTATTAAAAATAAACATCCATTTACACACTTATTTAAACATTTATTCGTCCATCGACCTTTACAAATACATATATAAAACATATTGACTTTTCAGAAAGACGCACATTCACTGGATGGTGTCATCAGTGATGTCATGAGTGATGTCACTGACTGGGCGTGGCTTAAGCGCCAATGTAGGTGGAAGCAGGATTCCGGAGCTCCTCCGCGCCCGCCTCTCTCCGACACATATCCTGAGCCCCGGCTCGAACCCCGGACCCCCAAGCGCACATAGGAGGGTCTAGGGAGCACAGGAGGTGAACTTGGCGGCCCTGGAAGCCTTCGGACTGCCTGAAACGAACTCTCTACACGAGGTGGAGCGACCGGAGTGGCGAGCACCCAAAATGGCGGCTGTTTTCCAGCCTGCTCTGCCTGATGATGAGGCACTAACGGCGGCGGGGAGCGCAGGAGAGCAGAAGGAATCGCCCACACTGCCCTGGCTCTACCGGCAGCGGAGATCCCGAGTCCTCGTTGCGTGGTGGGTCCTCCCTGCTGCTGAGGCGGAGACCCCGGTGCCCCTCGCCCTGGGAAGAGCGATGCCTAATTTATCTACAGGCCGGCGGTGAGCGGACTTCAGCGGTGGGACACACGGAGGCGGTAGGGCTTGACGTTCAATTCGGAGAGGCTCCCGGGCTGATTGCGGTGAGGGAACACCTCCTGGCTACTGACTACTGGTCGCCCGCGAGCTAGAGGCTGACCTAGGCCTCGCACTCGGGGGCGCGGAAAAGACTGCGACTCCCCGAAGAGGGGGGCTCGCCCTACATCTGGAGCCGAGACCCTGGTGCCCCTCTTCCTGGTGGAGCGAAGCCCGCTTCCTGAGATTGCCGCGGCCTGGTGCCCCGCCTGGTGAGGGGCGCGGAGGCACGGAGGTACCGGGCACCTACAGCGGGGTCGGAGTAATGACCAGCGGCGCTTTGAGTCCCTGGAGGTCACAGCAGAGGCACACAAGTCTTGCCGCTCGGCAGAATGGTGAGAGGAGGCGGAAAGAAGGGCTTTGATGCACTGAAACTGGATGACCCGGGCCATCTCGTGGAGGAGGATGTGCCGGCGCCTGGCCCGGGGAGCTCGACCCGCCCACGAGATCCGTCCTTGGGTGATATTATGCAGGCGATAGTAGCGTCGCGGGAAGGTCTTGAAAAGCGGATAGACACCATCGGATCGGACCTGTCCCTCTTGAAGGACGACCACAGGAAGCTGAAGTAGCCAGTGACGACCTCGGAGGTAACCTTGAAAGACCTACCTCGGGATCTGGCTACTCTGAGAGCATCTTTTTGGACGGAGGTGGCGCAGAAAGTTCGGGTGCTGGAACTCAGGGCCGAGGACAGCGAAGGGCGCTCCAGGCGTAACAACCTCCGCCTCGTGGGTGTCCCAGAAAAAGTGTTGGGCCAGGATGCGGTCTCCTACTTGGAGGGATTGTTGCGGACTGAGGTGGCTCCGGAAGGACTTTCTCCGTTTTTTGCCCTAGAGCACACCCACAGAGTCCCAAACCAGGAGGTCCGCCGCGACCGATAGTGATGCGCCTCCTGCACTTCCGAGATCGAGACCACATTCTCCAGAGGGCCAGGGACCTGCTGCACCTGCGAATTGATAACAGCAAGGTCATGGTTTTCCCGGATTTCACCAGAGACGTACAAAGACAACGGGCCTCTTCCATGGCGGTCAAGCGGAAATTGAGGTCATTGCAGCTGCCCTATGCCATGTTGTTCCCAGCCCGGCTGAGGGTCATCGCTGGAGGGCACACTCACTTTTTTCTCACGCCGCAGTAGGCTTGGAGCTGGCTGGATGCTAGGGGGTTGTCCGGCGCAGATATCCCCCCGGCGACCTCGCCTGGGAGGCACTCTGCTGAAACGAAGCCGACGCGGAGGTCTGGCTCCCCGTCGGGATGGCAGCAGGAAAGAGCTAAGGCGGTGCTGGCAGTGGTGGCCATCAGCCAGGGGGACACCAGCCCTTCCAGTAGTGCATCGGAACAGTCGAAGAATAGTGCTCTCAGTCCTGGCTCCAGTAGTGCACACGATCTTGCGGATACGGACCTACCGGTGGTGACTCCCCAAACAGAGGACGGAATCCTTGGCTGAAGTGGATTGGTAGACACTGGACACGTTTGTAAGGTACTGGGCTGTGAGTTGAGGCTGCGTCCGGACGCTGGGCGGCGAGATGTGGATGCCTCCTGAGACTTGTCACTGCGCGGTGGGGGGGGGGGATGAGCCGGGGGGTCCTCCTGAATGTTCCAGTGGGGAGAGGTGGGGGCGGGGGATTCGGGCCTGTTTGGGTCGGCGTCCTGGCCACCCTAGCCCTCTTTTGTTGAGATACACTTAATTTGCTAGAGTTTGGATGGGGATTCCACGTTGGTTGTCTGTCCTGGGGAGTGGGAGTTGGAGGAGTTTACTTGGTCAGGTTGGGGGGGGGCTGGGGGTGGGACCTGGGCGTGTCAGGGGGTCGCTGAGAGAGTGGATGAAGCACGATGGAATCTGCAATGGGACCCGACTTAGGCTACAAATGTCTCTTGTGGAATGTAAGAGGGATGCATACCATGCATAGACGCCACAAGATCCACTCCTATCTAGTTAGGCGAGGCATTCACTTCGCCTTCCTCCAGGAAACACACCTATGAGCTAAGGAGGGGAAGGCGCTACAACAGAGGTGGAGAGGGCAGGTTTACCACACTGGTTACTCCGCATATGCTAGGGGGTTGGCCATTTGGATACGGGCGGGGGTACCGTTCCAATGCAAACAGCAACTAATTGACCCAGAGGGGAGGTATGTTATGGTGCGAGGCAAACTGAATGGGAGGGACCTGACATTGGGTTGTCTGTATGCCCCGAATGTAGAACAACCTGCCTTTCTCTCCTTGCTGTCCAACAAGCTGGCCCCATTTTTAGTGGAACCCTTGCTCCTTGGAGGGGACTTTAATAGCGTGACTGACACTGCGCTGGACAGATCGCACCCCCATCTACCGAATGCACCGGCTGGCAGACTGGCGCTTGCGTGTTCTGCCTGGCAATGCCAATGGGATCTGGTTGACTCGTGGAGAGCTAACCATCCGTCAGATAGGGACTTCTCGGTTTTTTTCTTCCTTCATGACTTACACGTCCGCATCGATGCCTTCCTGTGCTCCCAGGACGTGCATGCAGAGGTGTGCCACAGTGAGTATCTTACGCGCACGGTCTCCGATCATAACCCGCTACTTGTGCAACTGCGCTGGTCGCAGCGTCGCCCACGAATCCCTGCCTGGTAGCTGCACCCAGTGGCACTGGATGATCAGCTCTTCCGATCCACAATAGCCTCGAACATCGAGGCGTACTTTCAGGCCAATGCGGGCACCGCGGGCTCAGCTGCGATTGAATGGGACGCATTGGGATGGCGTCGGGAGTTAGGAAGACCTTGCTAGAAGACATTACACAGGAGGACGAGAAACTACGGGTGCTGGAGAGAGCAAGGCCTGAGCGACCGGAAACTCATGAGGCCCTACTTGAAGCGCGGGAACTGGTGGTGGAGACGGTGGAGCGTCTCTGATGCTTCGACACGCGCACACTCGGAGCGTGATAAGACGGGAGCTCTTTTGGTCTGGCTGGCCAATCCGGCTCGTCAGAGCTCGGTCATCCTTGAACTCAGGGATCATGCAGGAGTGGCGCGATTTGACCAGCAGGGAATTAATGAGATATTCTATGATTACTACACAGAGCTTTACCGTAGCAGGGTCCTACCATCAGTGGACGAATTCCAGGGATTCCTGGAGGGTCTAGACTTGCCGGAGCTGGTGGAGGAGGACGCGAAGCTGCTCAGGAGCAAAATTGAGGAGAGGGAGGTGTGAGTCGCCATCAAGAGTATGGCGAGGAACAAGACGCCGGGCTCCGACGGGCTCCCTACGGAATTCTATCCCACCTACGTCGACCTCCTTGCGCCCCGACTGACGTGGCTTTACAATGAGGCGAAACAGCTGGGCAGCCTACCGGTGACCACTGGTGACGCGCTTATCGTCCCATTATTAAAACCGGGCAAACAGCCGTGGGACAGGGCGGCATATCGTCCATTGTCCATGATCAATCTGGACTATAAGATTTTGAGTAAAATCTTGGCATCGCGCTTGCTCCCCCATATGTCCACGTTGATCCACGTGGACCAATCCGGCTTTATCCCGACCCGCAACACGGCGCTTAATATACAACGGCTCCTACATGTCTTGGAAGCTGACACCTATGACGGCGATGAGGCGGTGGTGTTCGCAGTTGACATGGAGAAGTCCTTTGACAGGCTGGAATGGCCTTACCTTTTCCATGTCATGCGCACAATGGGACTAGGTGAGGGCTTTGTGGATTGGACGACACTACTCTACCGGAACGCGACGGCGAGGGTCCGAACTGGAAGAGTTATCTCTGAGAAATGTGCGGTGGGTAGGCATATCGGGGGCTGGATGTCTATGGACAAGTACACCACATCGAATTGTATGCTGATGACCTGCTGATGTTCTTGGCGGACTCGGCTGCCTTTTTGCATGGGGCTAAGTCCCTCCTACAATCATTGATCAGGGTGTCAGGCCTCCGGGTGAACTAGACGAAGTCTTACCTGTTCCCGGCCCGCCCATGCAGAATATGCCCACAGTCCACGGACGGGGTGACATGGGAGGAGAGGAGTCTTCGCTACCTTGGTACCTCGATCTTCCATGATAAGGCAGACATCCTCGAGGGCAATATTGGATCGGCAATCAGGCTCACTAAGGTGAACTTCGACTTCTGGAGCACGCTCCTATTGTCACTAATGGGGAGGGTGGCGCTCCTTAAGATGGTGACCCTGCCGTGACTGCTCTATTTTTTCAGGACCCTCCCGATCTGGATCCCGGTGAGCTACTTCCGGCGACTGAAGTCGATGGTGATTGGCTTTCTGTGGGGGGCGGGCAGGCGCAGGGTGGTGCACAATACACTTCTCCGTCCTATAGCGGAAGGAGGACTAGCGGTGCCAGACTACGAGCTATACTACCTGGCGGCTCAGCTGCAATGGCTGACACAATGGGTAGCGAGAGCCAGGAGAGGGGAGGACGGATCAGGGGATCCGGCGGGACCGGTTCAGGTGTTATCCCGGATTGTTCTGGGACTCCCGATGGGAGATTTCCACCTCACCCAGGAATTTGCGACGACCCGGAAATGTTGGAATAGATATCTCCGGAAGGGCCGTATTGCAGTTCCGTATGCACCTGAGATCCCGCTCAAGCTGTGCGGGGTGCTTCCGCATGGGGGCTCATGGCACCGATTGGAAAGTTGGGAGCTGCAGGGGCTGACGTCCATGGGAGACCTTTTTGAGAATGGAGTGCTGCTGCCTTTTGACCTCTAGAGAGACCGCTTTGAACTGGCGGGGGGGACTTTCTCCTTCATGCGGCACTGATGACGGCGAGCCGCAAGCATTGGAAGACGGGTATGACGGAACCATCACTGTCTCTGGGCTGCCAATACGTAGTGATGATGGCGGGGACAGTCAAGGCTGTCACGTGCCTGTATAGGTGCATGGTCTCGGAGGCTATCACCCCACTGCTGTCCCTGAATGCGAGATGGGAGGCTGACCTGACGATGGAGATCCCTGAGGAGGCGTGGTCTAGCATAGTGGAACGGGCCTGGAACGGGACGCGCAGCGCTAGGTTTCAGCTGGTGCACTTTTATGTCCTAAATAGGGCCTACCTGACCCCTGTCAAATTGCACAAATATTTCCCGACCCATCCGGCGGCCTGCCCGCGATGCCCGGCGGACTTGGCTGATTTCCAGCACATGTTCTGGTCCTGCCCAGAGTTAAGTTCATTTTGGCAGGAGGTAGTGTATAGCCTAAGGGAGGTTACAGAGAGGGACTTGCAATTCACCATGGCACACTGCATCCTACATTGGTTCCCACACACATCAAAGAACAAAATTACTAGCAAGTTTCTGGACCTGGGTCTGCTTTTAGCGAAACATGCCATAACATACCAATGGAAGGCGAGTAGGGGCCCCACTGTAGAGAGATGGAAGGCTAAGCTTGAAAAATGGGCCCGGTGTGAGGGGGAGCTCCGTATGCAGTCGGCGCTTCGGGCAGGCAATGACACAGCTCTGGAGAGGGCCAGGGCATGGGAGAGGTTGGTCTTAGACCTCACACTTTTGGACCTGGATGTTTAAGACACCCTGCGCATAGCCCTGCTCCGGCGTAGCCGCCGCTTGGGGTGGTAGTGGCCTAGCCTCCCTCCCTTGTTTCCCTACTTCCTACGTGATGACTGGCAGTTTTTGTTGATTACTCCTGATGGTCTGTTTCGGGTCTGGATTAGTCAGGATGGATGCAAGCTCTCACTGGTGGTACTCTGACGCGCCTGGGGGAGTGGGGGGCAGGGAGAGGGGCGGGGGGAATAGGACTAGGAGAGGGGGGTTGGGAGGGATGGGCGAGAGGGGGGAAGTTGTTCACGGATAGAGGGGAGGGACTATCTGGTTTGTTAAGGAATTACGAAAATGGGGGGGGGGGTGTGAGGACCGAAAAGCAGCCCTGCCATCTTCCAGACAACTGGTTGTCGCTGAGCCATACTGTCTTTTCCAGCTCATGACTTTCTCCGCTATTGCGCCGCTCAACCTCCGGGGTGTGAGCTAAATGGCTGCGTGACACATGATATGGAGAATCACATATATAATGGACAACGGCTGGAATGGTATATATGATCTGTTTGTACTACCTATTTTGCTGCAATAAAAAGATATTTACAAAAAAAAAAAAATGAGTGATGTCAGTGACCATGTCATGAGTGATGTAAGTAGGCATGGGCGTAAAATCCGTTCCGCTCGCGGATTTTGCAGATTTTCGGTAAATTCGCAATCCGCTGATTTTTTTGCTTGGTGATACAATATTGCGGTGCGCGGCGTTCACTTACCGTCATTCAGCGTTTGCCGAGTTGTTTTTCTCAATATTTGTGAGTGCTGCGCCATTTTGGATCTTGCTGCGGGATCCCGTGGGTGTTTGGCGACAGCAATTACATAATCGCGGCTTGCCACCTTGCACAGCACGCATCGCGAGAGTTTGCAATTGCGAACACGTAGATGCAGTGGGCAGCAACAATCTCGCACTCGCGAAATACAGAATTTGCAATTCTGCACAAGAAACGCACCAGCAAGCAGCATAAACCTTCTGAAAATGATGATTTTTATCAGAATAACTCCTCAGGTTGACATTTGCCTGCACTTTTTTTTGCAAGGAGTCCATTTTGTAGGGGGGGGAGGAAGGAAGTGCCCCAGAGTCTCCAACTTCCTGTTCCTGTCCAGCAGGCTCCTCCCAGTGCTTTCTTCATGTGCTGGTCACTTTCATTCGGATCTTGACCTGGAAGGATTACTTTTTGTGGATGCTGCTGGATATTTGGATATTTGGATTTGAGGCCTTTTTGACTTTCTTTCTTTGGATCACTTTTGGATTAGAAATTTCACAAATAAGTTTGTTTGGGGCATTACAGTTGCTGCAACTACAATTTTGGAATTTTCGATTTTTGGGCTGTTGGTGGGGTCTTTTGGCCAAGGCTAGTGAGTGGTGCATGGGCCTAGTCTTTCTGTGGGGTGTCTTGAATTTAAACATCATGGAGGGCATGGATGGCATGGGATTGTGCAGATTTTTCTGTGTTTTTTGATTTTTGGGTGGTTGTTGGGGACTTTTGACCAGGGCTAGTGAGTGGTGCATTGGCCTAGTCTTTCTGTGGGGTGTATTGAATTTAAACATCATGGAGGGCATGGATGGCATGGGATTGTGCTGATTTTTCTGTTTTATTTTTATTTTTTGGGGTGTTCATGGGGACAGGCCATGTGGGTGGGGGCCATTTTGAGTGCTGGTACAGGCAGGCCCTGGGCATGTGCTGGGCGGCAAGGGGGCATTTTGAATGCAGGCAGTGTTCTCAGGCCTGCACCCATTTGCCTAGCTTTCATCCATTATGCCCAGGGGTAGTGAGTGGTGCATGGGCCCAGTCTTTCTGTGGGGTGTCTTGAATTTAAACATCATGGAGGGCATGGATGGCATGGGATTGTGCTGATTTTTCTGTGTTTTTCGATTTTGGGCTGTTGTTGGGGCCTTTTGACCAGGGCTAGTGAGTGGTTGTGATACGGCGTCCTCACATACCCGTCCTGCTCCACGTTATTGCAGTCCTTCGCATACGACAGAGAACCCGGCCAGAGCGTCCATAGTAACAGCTCCACCCACCAAATGTCCAACCCTCTGTCCTCTGTTCCAGGACCCAATCCGGAGCGACGAAAACACGGAAGCACTACCTCCCGACCCCGGAAGTACCTCCCCCTCACGTGATCCGGACACTAGAAAGACCGGAACCAGGAAACAGTCCGGCGTCGGAGTGAACTTGTGGCAGGAGACCCCGACCGGAGCGGCGAAGGAGAAGACAACCGAAGAGGAAGAAGACTGATCCGAAGATTGGTGGAGTCCACCGGAGGTTGCTGGGGAGCAGCCGCAACTCAACTTGGAGAGTTGCGGCGGAGCGGGTGAGTGAAACAGAACCCCTCCGATAGCACGTTAGGTGCAGTGTAAATAACTCCTTCTGTATAGTGTAAAACCCTTTAGGCTCACGTCGTCACCCGTAGCACTGTGTAAATATTGTGAAGCACTCCTCCACTTTGTAAATAAACTCTCCAACCCTCACGTCCCACCACCCAGCACCCCTACTGCTCTCATACCCCGCTTGCGTCTGTACCTACCCCGACCCTACCGTCCCCTCCTCACTTTCGACTTCCTAACCCACACTCCCCGGTGTTGGTATCAGGGATCCGACGAGAGAAGTTCGGCAGGACTAACGGCTCCTTTCTTTTCTTTGTTTTCCTCCCGGTACCTCCGAGGACATCCCCAAGAGCAGAAGACCCGGAGAGCCCGCTGACAACGTTACCGAACCCGGACCCATCTTCCACCCGAGGAACTGTACCTTTAATTTCTGGAACTTTGACTCTTGATAAATACCCTGCGGTGCACAGACTTACCGAAATAAATCAATCATTGCCCACTATATACGGCCTCCGCGCTTGGTATTCCGGTCCGCCACACCCCCACGCACACAGTGGTGCATGGGCCTAGTCTTTCTGTGGGGTGTCTTGAATTTAAACATCATGGAGGGCCTGGATGGCATGGGATTGTGCGGATTTTTCTGTGTTTTCGATTTTTGGGCTGTTGTTGGGGCCTTTTGACCAGGGGTAGTGAGTGGTGCATGGGCCTAGTCTTGTCTTGAATTTAAACATCATGGATGGCCTGGATGGCTTGGGATTGTGCTGATTTTTCTGTAATGTTCATTTTTTTGGGCTGTTGTGGCCTTTTTCACCAGGGGTAGTGAGTGGTGCATGGGCCTAGTCTTTCTGTGGGGTATCTTGAATTTAAACATCATGGAGGGCATGGATGGCATGGGATTGTGCTGATTTTCTGTGTTTTTCGATTTTTTGGGGTGTTCATGGGGACAGGCCATGTTGGTGGGGGCCATTTTGAGTGCTGGTACAGCCAGGCCCTGGGCATGTGCTGGGAGGCAAGTGGCCATTTTGAATGCAGGCAGTGTTCTCAGACCTGCACCCATTTTGCCTAGCTTTCATCTATTATGCCCAGGGGTAGTGAGTGGTGCATGGGCCTAGTCTTTCTGTGGGGTGTCTTGAATTTAAACGTCATGGAGGGCATGGATGGCATGGGATTGTGCTGATATTTCTGTGTTTTTCGATTTTTGAGCTGTTGTTGGGGCCTTTTGACCAGGGCTAGTGAGTGGTGCATGGGCCTAGTCTTTCTGTGGGGTGTGTTAAATTTAAACAACATGGAGTGCATGGATGGCATGGGATTGTGCTGGTTTTTCTGTGTTTTTCGATTTTTTGGCTGTTGTTGGGGCCTTTTGACCAGGGGTAGTGAGTGGTGCATGGGCCTAGTCTTTCTGTGGGGTGTCTTGAATTTAAACATCATGGAGGGCATGGATGGCATGGGATTGTGCTGATTTTTCTGTGTTTTTCGATTTTTTGGGGTGTTCATGGGGACAGGCCATGTGGGTGGGAGCCAATTTGAGTGCTGGTACAGGCAGGCCCTGGCCATGTGCTGGGACGCAAGGGGCCATTTTGAATGCAGGCAGTGTTCTCAGGCCTCTGCCCATTTTGCCTAGCTTTCATCCATTATGCCCAGGGGTAGTGAGTGGTGCATGGGCCTAGTCTTTTTGTGCTGATTTTTCTGTGTTTTTTAATTGTTTGGGCTGTTGTTGGGGCCTTTTGACCAGGGCTAGTGAGTGGTGCATGGGCCTAGTCTTTCTGCGGGGGTGTCTTGAATTTAAACATCATGGAGGGCATAGATGGCATGGGATTGTGCTGATTTTTTTGTGTTTTTCGATTTTTTGGGGTGTTCATGGGGACAAGCCATGTGGGTGGGGGCCATTTTGAGTGCTGGTACAGCAAGGCCCTGGGCATGTGCTGGGAGGCAAGGGGCCATTTTGAATGCAGGCAGTGTTCTCAGGCCTGCACCCATTTGGCCTAGCTTTCATCCATTATACCCAGGGGTAGTGAGTGGTGCATGGGCCTATACTTTCTGTGGGGTATCTTGAATTTAAACATCATGGAGGGCATGGATGGCATGGGATTGTGTTGATTTTTATGTAGTTTTCGAGTTTTTGGGGTGTATAACTGAACTGATGTTCCTCTGTCTTCCATTGCTTTTAGGTGCACAAGACTCAAGAGAACCACCAGTCCCAGGAAGAAGTCCTGCAGCGGGGTGTGTGTGCAGCATAACGTCACGCGACGTCACGTCTGGCCACAGACAACTCTGCAACTCGTGCAACTGTGGGCTGCTGTTCTGACCTCTGAGGAAGATGGCCCCCCAAAAAAGTTTCCTGTAGCTCCTCTAGCAAGAAAGTTGCCAGTAAGGAGCAGAAGAAGCAAGTTACCAAGGAGACTGGTGTGCCGCCTGCCACATTTTTTGGGAATAAAAAAAAAAGTACACCTGCAGCAGCAGCGGGATCTGCTGGGGACAAAGCTGGGAGCAGCACCCCCACTCCATTGGGCTCAGTGCCACCATCAACACGCCAACTTAAGTCCAAGCCCTTGAGTGCTGCAGAGGCAGCCAGTCTAGTTGTTCAATCACCATCGACCAGTGATGTTGGCTCATCGCAAGAAAGTAGCAGCAATGTCCCTCAATCATCACAGGTTGTTGTACTCATCTGACGAGTGTTGAACAACCACAGCCGCAACAACAACCACATGTGCAAGTACAAGCCCAAGTACATGTGGAAGTAGAGGCAGCGCAAGGAGATGCGCAAGCAGAGGTGCATGGAGGTGCACAAGTGCCCACAATAGTTGTTCCTCCCGTAGTAGGGGCACATCAGGAAATCGACAATCAAGCCGAGGTATCATTTGAGGAAGCCACTCCTCCTGATGATCATTCATTGTCTTCCACATCCCTAGCAAGGAAAAGATCAAGGGTGGTGTCTACATCTTCTTCAAGCCCACCTCCTTCTGATGATATGGATCTAACTTGGGAACCATCACTGCCGTCTGAGAGTGAGGCACACCATGATCTGATAAAGGTAGCTAAGCATAAAAAGAAGGTCGTCGAAACTCTCATAGTTATGGAGTGTGATGACGCTCAACAAGAAGTGGCGTATGCTCCTGCTGATGAAGACTCTCACGACGACGACGCAGTCATCATAAACATCACTGCAGCCCCAGCGGGCATGCAGCAAACAGACATTTTGACCCTAGCCCGAAAAGCTGCTGAGCGTGATGATGTTGTCGACGAGGAGGCAATGGGAACACCACAATCATTGGAGTTAATCAGTACACCACCACCTACTGCTTCCATATTTCTTCCTCGCCAGAAGGGACCTCCATCCACCTCGACCTCAAATTAGTGCTAGTGAAAGTGCACAACGTACTAAAGTTCGGCAATACACATCCTCCACTTCATCTGCCATTAGCACCATGACCACCACCAGTATCGCCTCCTCCGGCCCACACAGACATTTCAAGTCCGCAGTTTGGGACTTCTTTAGTGTTTGCCCAAAAAAGGAAAGCATAGCCATTTGTAGCATTTGTAAGTTTGCAGTTAGTCGTGGTAAGTTTGGTACCAACTATGGTACCGGAGGCCAGAGAGGTCATCTTGAGAGACAGCACGCTGTCCAATGGTTTGTGCACCTAAAGGAGATCAAGGAAGCCCGTATTGCAAGTCAACAAAACGTTGATGTTTCATCTGATGATGACGAGGAGGAAGAAGCGTCAAACACTTCACTTACACCCAGTACCCCTGTCAGCTCACCCCCTGTGAGCCACACTAAGAGTGTGGGAGAGAGTGAGACACCAATGTGAAAAAGTTCATCAGCGAGCGTAACTGGGTCGAAGAAGTCATCATCATCATCCCGTAAAATCATGGTCCAGGCCAACATTAGAACCATGTTGTTTTCAGATGCGCCATTTGAACGCAACCACCCAACGGCGCGTCTGTATAATACTAAGCTGGCTAAAATGCTAGCTCTGGACCATCTCCCTTTTTCTTTTGTAGAAGGGGTTGGTTTTCTAGAATTAGTGGCAGCACTCTGCCCCAAATGGAAGGTTCCTAGCCGGTTCTATTTTGCCAGAGTTGCGGTTCCAGCACTACATGAAGATGTGCTGGAGGTGATTGGGGCAGCTGTGCAGAAGAGTGCTGTTCACACTATACATATGACAACAGACATGTGGGCCAGTGGCGCAGGCACTGATTACATGTGCATCACTGCACACTGAGTCTCTTTTTCAGCGGTTAAAGCAAAGCTAAACGCAGGTGTTGACCCGGACCAAGTTTTTAAAGCTGCTCGGAAACATGCAACACTTGCCATGTTTGGCTTGGAGAAACGTCATACAGCAGAAAACGTTTTGAATGAGTTTAACACAAAGGTCTTTCACTGGCTGTCCCCCAAAAAAACGCAAGATTGGTTATGTTTCCACGGATCATGGAGCCAATGTAGATAAGGCCATGGAGCTGGGTATCTATTTCAGAGTGCCGTGTTTGGCGCTCTGTATAAACCTGGTTGTTAAAAAATTCTTGAGTGAAGAAGACAGTCCAGCGTGCGAGTTAGTGGCTACCTGCCGAAGAATGTGCAACCATTTCAGCTATTCTTTTAGGGCCCGGAAGCATCTGAGGGGCCTGCTACATGAACATTGAATACCAGTGAAAGCACTCATCCAGGAGGTGCCAACACATTGGAACTCAACCTTCTACACGCTTGAGCCTCTGTATGACCAGTATACGGTACTCAATCAGTATTTCCTAACACTGGGTACAGCTCAGAAGGACCTGAGGCTAGATGTGTCGCAATGGAAGCTAGTTAAAAGCCTGACAGACATGCTTCGTCCTTTTGAAGTCTTCACGCGTGCAGTCAGCTTAGAGGACTGTAATTTGGGAAAAGCTATCCCATTGTTGCGCATGCTGGAGCACCAACTGAAGGCGGTGTCTTCTATGTTTCAAAAAGATAAATAAAAGCAAGACGCTTTTGTTTTGGCTGAGAATTTATTAGAGCGCCTACTTGGCGATGAACGTCTAAAAATGATCCACTCAGAACAGCATTACATTTGTGATACTATTCTGGATCCACGCTACAAAAAGGCCCTGGCTGGCAGAGCATTCTTTCCTTTTGGTGATGAAGATGTTACAAAGTACAAACGTTAGCTAGCCTTGTCAGCCATGAGGTTTGAAAGAGAACAGCAGAAAATTGAAGGAAAAGGCAGTACATCAGCATCAGCAGGCCATCCCTAGTCAAAAGAATCCACATCTGTACCTGTGGCTGTGGCAGAAGTGACCTCTCAACCGTTAAAGACACCGGCAACCGGATCATCTGCACCAGACACAACAGTAACATTGGGTGAAGAAGAGGATTGGCTAACTCAGCTTTGGTTTGGTTCTCAAAAGGTCCCAGCAAAAAGTCAGCAAAGTGGAGGAACCTTGGAGAACCTTCAGTCGATGGTGCAGGACTATCTGAATGACTCAACAGAGGTCTATGTTAATGCTGACCCATTGGCGTATTGGCATGGGAAAAAAGAATTGTGGGCACAGATCTCCAACCTGGCTATAAGCTGCTTGTCTTGCCCACTCGCAAGTGCGTCTTCTGAACGTGTTTTCAGTGCTGCTGGTGGCATTGTAACTTGCAAACGGACCTGCCTCTCGCCCAAAAATGTGGAGAGGTTAACAATGATCAAGATGAATCAGCACCTCATACCACCAGATTACAAAGTACAAGAATACACGCCGGAAGTAGACGAGGAGGACAGCAACTTAGATGAGGGAATTTCTTCTCTGTTAGGTGACACTGACCTAGTCCTGCCTGAATTCGCAGAGTATGAGGACAAACTCTTATTCCCTGACACCGAGCCCTGAAAATGAGCCAATAAATCAATAACTTTCTTTTTCGTCCTTATTCACTTTTATTCCTGTGTGTCTGTCTTTCTTTGTTTTGCACAGTTAATATAATTAAAACTTTAATCACCTAATCACAAAAAGAAGCCCATCAGCAGAGCTGTCTACACTTATTTGCTTATTGATTTGAAGGTGCCGCAGTCTGCATTCCTCAGGTTCACAAGTTCACAATAACATGCTCCTCTATCCTCTTCCTCCAGACTCCTATTTCCCTCAAAGCAGAGGGCTGGATTACGCCCAATGAAGAAAGACTCTGCACTTGTGGGGGTGTTCTACTTCTTTGCAGCTGAGTTGGCGGGTCTTGGGGCATTGCTGGGGAGATCTAATATCGGATAAAACTGGTTTTGACCAAATCAGACTGTAAAACGTTTTTGACTTTTTGCTCACTATCATGTTTTCAGGGGCCTGTTTGGGGGGCTGCCTGGTGTTTGTGGGTGGGTTTCTGGGTCTGGGAGCATTGCTGGCACAGTCTAATTTTGATTGCATTTGCTTTTCAGGAAATCAATGGTGGAAAACGGGAGTTATGACCTAGCTGCACAGCGCGTTTGGACAGAAGGCCGAAAAATATTGTAAGTATGAGATTTTCCTTTTTGGCTGTTTGGGGGTGTTGTGCTTTTTTGCGGGTGGGTTGGCGGGTCTCTTGGGCCATTGCTGGGAAGGTCTAATACCGGATAGAAGTGGTTTGGACAAAATCCATGAGGAAAATGTTTTGCTATTTCTGACATTTCGCTCAATGTAGCATTTTCGGGCGCCTGTTTGGGGGGCTTCCTGGTGTTTGTGGGTGGGTTTCGGGGTCTGGGAGCACTGCTGGCTATGGATACTTTTGATTGCAAGAGGTTTGAAGGAAATCCATGGTGGCAGAGGGGAGTTAGGGCCTAGCTGCAGAGCGCGCGTCGAGTGATTTTGGAAATTGCCATGAAAATGATTAAGTCGCCATTTTTGTACTTTTTTGGCTGTTTGGGGGTCTTCTACTTGTTTTCGCCTGGGTTGACGGCTCTGGGGCCATTGCTGGGAAGCTCTAATACCGGATAAAAGTGGTCTGGACCAAATCGGAGGCAAAATTCTTTTTGCGTTTTTGCTGACTTGCTTGTCTTTGAGGTGCTCTTTGGGGGGGTTATGGGTGTTTGTGGGTGGGTTTTGGGGTCTAGGAGCATTGCTGGCACAGTCTAATTTTGATTGCATTTGCTTTTCAGGAAATCCATGGTGGAAAACAGGAGTTATGACCTAGCTGCACAGCGCGTTTGGACAGAAGGCCGAAAAATATTGTAAGTATGAGATTTTCCTTTTTGGCTGTTTGGGGGTGTTGTGCTTTTTTGCGGGTGGGTTGGCGGGTCTCTTGAGGCATTGCTGGGAAGGTCTAATACCGGATAGAAAGTTTTTGCTATTTCTGACTTTTCGCTCAATGTAGCGTTTTCGGGGGCCTGTGTGGAGGGCTTCCTGGTGTTTGTGGGTGGGTTTCGGGGTTTGGGAGCACTGCTGGCTATCGATACTTTTGATTGCAAGAGGTTTGAAGCAAATCCATGGTGGCAGAGGGGTGTTAGGGCCTAGCTGAAGAGCGCGCGCGGAGTGATTTTGGAAATTTCCATGAAAATGACTAAGTCCTCATTTTTGTACTTTTGCTTTTTGGCTGTTTGGGGGTCTTCTACTTGTTTTCGCCTGGGTTTACGGCTCTGGGGCAGTTGCTGGGAAGCTCTAATACCGGATAAAAGTGGTTTGGACCAAATCAGAGGCGAAATTCTTTTTGCGTTTTTGCTGACTTGCTTGCCTTTGAGGTGCTCTTTGGGGGGGTTCCGGGCTTTTTTTCGGTGGGTTTTGGGGTCTGGGAGCACTGCTGGCACAGTCTAATTTGATTGCATTTGCTTTTCAGGAAATCAATGGTGGTAAACAGGAGTTATGACCTAGCTGCACAGCGCGTTTGGACAGAAGGCCGAAAAATATTGTAAGTATGAGATTTTCCTTTTTGGCTGTTTGGAGGTGTTGTGCTTTTTTGCGGGTGGGTTGGCGGGTCTTGGAGCATTGCTGGGAAGGTCTAATACCGGATAAAACTGGTTTGGTGAAAATCCATGCGGAAAAGCCTTTTGGCACTTTTTGTAACTTAGGGTTCGTTAGAGTTAGCCCTGGCACCAGGATTGCATGTGTTTCGGGGTGTTCTAGATTTTTGCAACTGAGTTCTGGGGTCTTAGAGCACTCGTGGGAATGTGTAATTTTGGTTGCAAGTGATTTGAAGAAAATCCATGATGGGAAAGGGGGGATTTGGCATAGTTAAAGAAAGCGTTTGCCACTATTCTTAACTTAGTGCTCGTTAGGGTTAGCAGTATTTGTATTGCATGTGTTTGGGTGGGGGGCTGTTTGTGGGGGGGTGTGCGAGTCTTGGAGCGATGCTGGGTATAGATACTTTTGCTTGCTTGCAAGTGGTTTGAATACAATCCACGGTGGGTAAGGGGGGATTTGGGCCTACTTTTACTTTCAAAGTACGTTTTGTCACCAGTTTTCTACTAGGCCTCGTTTTTTGAGATCTGATTGGGGGTCTTCTACATTGTTGCGACTGGCTTTAGTAAGGGTCTGGGTGGGAGCACTGCTGGGAAGGTCTAATTTTGTTCTAAAACACAGTTTACAGTACCCCAAGCTTGAGGGGAAAGATCCGCTAAATTAATTTGCCCATACTTATTTATCCTTCAAAAGGAGACTCAGACAGAGTACGCACTTTCAAAAATATCGTACTCTCTATTAGGAAACTCAAAGTGTGACTTTTTGCACTACACAGCGTACATACCTTATATTTATTTGTCAGTGGTGTTCTAATATCACTTCCTGTTTTTCCATCAATAATTACAGGCTGGGTTTCAGTCTGTGCAATGGGAAAAAAAGGATGAAGTCAGGCTTCACATTAGCGAGCCGCAATTCAGCATCCGCCAGGCAGGCAGTGGACAGGGTGTCTTCTGGTCACCAACATTGATGGACAAAGCGTCAGCTGGAATGGAGGAGTGCTGCTAATAAGAGGAATAGTTTGATGCGTGCAACTTACGTTACCAAATTCAACAGGACAACTACAACAACATACAGATACAGTATCCATTCTTTTCTAATTATTTTTTAAGTAATGTTATTGTTTTGAACTTCTATGAGTGTGACTCTGCATTTCTTGGATCTCTCTCTGATTCTAAATTGATCCCTACAGCCATTCAATAGGTTTTACTTCGGCTATTTTTTAAAGCTAATTTAACATAAGAAGTGTTTCTCTGAGTGCAGAGATAGGCAAGTGAAAACGCTGCAGCCCTGTACTGTCGCATTCTGTCATTCACGGTTGTTGAAAGTACTACTTACTTTTCAGTAACAATGCATGCAGTAGTGCATGCACTTCCTTTATGTCACTTAAAAGATTTATGGTTAGCTTTGTACCCAAAGATTTCTTTATCTTCAATTATTGTTTGTCCATGCTGTGCTTTTTTTTTCTTCTCTCAATTTTTTTTTCCCAAAATCCCCCATTCCCATCCATTTTACAAACCCTAACCCTCTTCCCCCGGGCTGTCTGGTTTTGATTTATGTGTGACTAAATGACAGTAATAATTCCACACACTTGCTGGGGAGGATAAAGTCATAGCAACAGGCTGGTGAAGGAATCCGAGGATATATTCTATACTTACTCAGCTTCACACTCAGTCACTATTGGCAAATGAAAGCAGATTTTCATGTGCACCATGCCTCTATCAACTTGATAGGTCATCAAGAACATCCTCCTCCGAGAAGTGGCAAATTATTACGCTGCTGTGTCTTTCACCTTCAGTACAATTTCTTGTAGTAGTAGCCAATTTCAAAGAAATTCAACGCAAGTACTAGTTATACTTTCAATACTTTACCATTTGTTAGGCTACATTGTGGCCTGTTCTAGTGTACTGTCACCTGCTATATTCTCTATCGTACTGTTCTAATGCTATGGTAAGGACAAACAAGGTTTCATTTTCTTTTTTTCAGATGCTGCAACTGCCACTGTGTAACACCACTAGTACCAACGCAATGATGACATTTCATCCGCCCAGGATTGCAATATCGCCATTTGACGTGCAGCCAGCCCTGTGCCTAGCCCTATTTCCAAACACAAATTACAGGTAAGATAAGCGTTTGGGGGAAGGAAGTATAATGGAGTATTAGGAGAGACGGGAGACTGACGCTAGTACTAGTAAAGTCCTAGGACTATTGAATTCACGTACTCTGTGAGAGGCACTTAGTTTTGAAAAGATTTGGGCAATTAATTACACAACTTGAATCAAGATGCCACTTAAGTGTCACCAAAACAAAGTTACTGTTAAACCCCCACCCACCAGCCTCAAAAGCAGTAAAAAAACACGTATGCTAAGATAAAGTTTAAAGTATATTCATATCCGTGACAAAAATAATCTCCCACAAGACCCAACCCACCCCCACTCCTTAACCCCAACGAATGTCCGTGAAAAGTCCAAAAAAGTGAAAAAACCCAACTCCCAATTCCCACCCCCCAGAAGTCTTTAAAAAAAGGGGCAAGGGACAGTCTCCTCCTACTGCTGGCTGCTGCTGTTGAATTTCCGGGCCAGGTCGGAATGCTCCTTGCGTAGGGTCTCGAGCAGGGTTTTCGTGTTGAGCAGGTCCTGCTCGAGGTAGGAAACCCTCAGGGAAAGGCGGTGCATGCGTTTCTTGCAACTGCTGTGGGGGGCAGCTGATTTCTTTGCTCGGCGGTGGCGGGTGGCTGCGGTACCCCGGCTCAGTACCGCTGGAGACCTACGCCGTCTGGGTGACCCAGGGAGCGCGGAGGAGGATGCAGCTGTAACAGTAGATGTTGTGGTAGACTGCGTGTCCCCCTCCTCCTGGGCCACCAGCCGGCGATATTCAGGGACAATGGCCTCCAGCTTCCGTTGTCGGGCCAGTCTAGCCAGCTCCTTCCGGGTTGGTTTGGAAGGAGCATCTATATGAAGAAAGACATAGTTTGTAACCAATGCTCTTTAAGATTAACACAAAATGATTCAGCAGTAAGTTGTGTCACAGTAGAACTAGCAACTTGCAAGTGCAGTACATAACTATTGTGGCCAGTAGCTATCTAACCTCCCACTTCTTCATCCTTGCTCTAACATAAGTGGGAGTTTAAGGAATCAACTCTACGAGCACTATGGACTCACTCCATTAGAGTCGACTATGACAGTACACCAGTCTTATTCTTCTTCTTCTCTCTTGTTTAGCAAAATTGGTACGTTAACTTCTGCAAGCCGGCATTATGCCAGCGCAGTCAACTTGCACCCGAGGAAAACAGACGCCTGCCATGATGAGTGAGACAGACTTGCGTTACTGTACCAGTCCAGTACATGAAGGTGGTGATGCTCTTACTTTTCTATTACGGGTGGCACTGAGAATACTCTGTTACAAGGGCTACTGCTTAATTAATTTAACTTTCACCCTACAGTGCCAATGAATACTAGAAAAGGAAAATGAAGAAGATAAATATTCTGATTATCTATCACTGCACATGGTATGTATTTACTTACATATGGGATGACTTTAGGTGCTTTGCTTTTTATTGAGTGAACAGTGATACATCCACACATGAATGACCGAGTTCTACTAAACCTATTAACAGAGGTAGTGAGTGGCAATCGTAATAGCCGGATATATGCTGTGCTTGCAATACAAACTACTGCTACTATTCATGGTAGTATTCGGACAAAATTTCAACTTCTTTTCCTTGCCTTTCCTACACTGGGACGGACGTGCGGGTGCGGTGTTACATGCTCTTCAAAGTAACACTTAGTTCATCCAGTGACTGTCTACTCTCTCTAGATACACATATGCTATCTAAGAGTCAGATAGTACCATGATCCAGGCATCCATCCATTCAAACTATGGGGCAGATTAGGATTGTGGATTTCCCGCATCCTCCGCGCTGGCGAAATCCACCGCCGGCCCGGAGGATACGGGAAATTCGCAGTGGACTGAAAAAGACACCCTGCCAGATTAGGATGGCTGGGGGATCGTTTTTCAGTCCGCAGCTTTTCCGCCGCGGTCGCCTCCCGTCCGCGGCGGAAAAGCACTACCATGGCTGGCGGTGTCTATCAGACACCGCCAGCCATATTAGGATGTCTGGAGGAACATGCGGCGGCATTTCTGACGTGCAAAGGCATCCGGATTTTTGGCAAAAAGTTCAGAGCACACAATATGCATAAATAGACTGGTTTGTATTAGAGTAGAGATAGTAGGGATAGACCGGACAAAGCGTATAGTTTTCAAAGGTTTTATTCACCCAGAGTGTTCCCCACCTGGGAATCACTGTAAATACAAATCAAGCCGACACGTGTTTCATCACAACATATAGCTGTGACTCTTCAGGGCTGGAAGAAAATAATCAAATAATAATTAAGAAGTCAAAATAAATGGAATTGCGTTATACACCGGTGAGTGTTCATTTCCGCCGCGGTCGCCTCCCGTCTGCGGCTGAAAAGCACTAACATGGCTGGCAGTGTCTATTAGACACCGCCAGCCATATTAGGATATCTGGAGGAACATGCCTTTACACGGCGGCCTTTCCGACGTGGTAAGAAGGAACACCCGTGAAGTGGAAACCAACACAGAAGGGGTGGGAACAGGAAAACTTCTTTAGTGTTTTTTCAGCATTTGCTGTAGTTTATTAACCAAGAATAATGTAAATGCCTAGTGTCAGGGATAGAACCAATGTGTTGTGACTTTCGGCGCAATCGGTTTAAAAGTAGGTCAATAGCAAGATATACGTCACATACTTATAATAGTGCATGTGTGCAGTGAGGCAAAATATTTTTGTGTTTGGCATAAAAACACATAACCAAAATCAGTGGTAAATATGGCCATTTACCAGAAAATACACATATGTTTGTCATATTTTACAAATATCAAGCATGATTTAGTTAGAAGAAAGGGTACTCTCAACATGAGATAAAACCATTAATTAATGCGAAAATGTGACATGGTTTTAAGATGGAAGGGGGCATCAAAATAACTTATATTGTGCATAATTACTAACTCTGGGGAAATGCAGGAAATAATATAGTGAATAATTTATAAACACATGGGAACAGTGTTGTCAGAACAACTGAAGTTTGTTAGTACAATATAACGAATAAAGTTATCTGTGGCAATGGTACTCTTATTTTAACAAATGTATCATATTTCATACTTTAGGTCCAATGACATATATGAGAAGTGGAAATAAATCTATCGGTTATTAAGGGTATCATATCTAAATAAAAGCTTAGTGGAGATATGGGAGTTAATTAATAATTGTCTGTAGTCAGAAGCGATTGATACATACTATACAGTTTCATAAATGTAAGTTTTGCATTTTTCACAATTTATAAACATCAATAATCAACTGGATAGAAAACTTTAGCTCAGCGTGAATCCAGTCTGCGTATTTAAATCAAACCCCAAATAACATGGTGAAATGAGAATTACCGCTTAATCATTATGCACATAATTGAGCCCAAAGCGCTCGTATAAAAA
The DNA here is from genome assembly GCF_964263255.1 of Lissotriton vulgaris. Taxonomy (NCBI): domain Eukaryota; kingdom Metazoa; phylum Chordata; class Amphibia; order Caudata; family Salamandridae; genus Lissotriton; species Lissotriton vulgaris. Next base: position 89,281 of record NW_028247698.1, on the reverse strand, counting down.
CCACCACTGTTGTGTCACCGCAAATGAGAACAAGAAGAAATACGGTATTGTCAATGTGCATGGAAATAATTAGCTTTAAGTGCTTGAAACAAATCAACACAGCCGTGTCACCAAAAGAAACACCACTATCGTGTTTAACCAAAATCAGGTAGAAAATACGGTTTAGAATCGTTTCAAACAATCAACACTGCCGTGTCACAAAACATAACCAACAGTTTTGGGTTTATCGACTGTCGGGGTAATTATGCGGTTTTTGACCCAAATATAACAAAAGAAATGTGCAGCTGTGAAAAGGGTAGAAAAAGAGGGGAATTAATGAAAAAACGGAAGAAGCATGGGTGAGAAAAGTCTTTACCTGATATAAATAATCAAGGGCGGGGTCTGCAGAAAGTGAAAAGAGTAAAAGGGGAACAGTGACATTAGACTTTCTTTTTACAAGCTTACTTTAAGGACATCAATGAGAACAGTCACTGAAGAGTAGGAAGTGAACACTCACCGGTGTATAACGCAATTCCATTTATTTTGACTTCTTAATTATTATTTGATTATTTTCTTCCAGCCGTGAAGAGTCACAACCATATGTTGTGACGAAACACGTGTGGGCTTGATTTGTATTTACAGTGATTCCCAGGTGGGGAACACTGTGGGTGAATAAAACCTTTGAAAACTATACGCTTTGTCCGGTCTATCCCTACTATCACTACTCTAAGACAAACCAGTCTATTTATGCATATTGTGTGCTCTGGACTTTTTGCCTAATTCACAGAAAAGGAGGTCTCTGTCCTTCTTTCCTCACAGAGGTTAAGGTTTTTCCTCTGGCCAAGAAGCACCTACCAAAATATCCTTTCAAGAACCTATTGACCACTACCCTACCGTAACAAGTTGTGCGCCATTCTTCTGAACACTAAAAAAACCGATTCGCAGAATTCTCGGCATCCGGATTTTTGTTTTGGGCCCGTTGCGGGCCCCCAGAGGTGAAGGGGTTGTGGGGGGTGCACATGTACCCCCCTGCATTTGCCTGCACAAAGCGGCAGCATTATTTGGCACAACTGATGAATGCTTGCTTTTTAACATGCACCATTTTCCTCATAACAGACAGAAGCTTCACTTCTAGGAAGAAATCATTAGGACGAAGGGACCAATGATTCAGCACCAAAAAGAAAAATGAAAGTTCAAACTAGGTGAGGGCTCGGCTCGCCCACAATAAATGTGTGAAATAAAAAATTGAGTATAAGCACTTTTCCATTTTTAATCAACCGTTTATGTTTTATGACAAGCTTGATTTTAGTAAATATTTGTACTTTTAATAAAGCTTTAAAACTTAAATAGACTCTGTGGCTTTTGGTCATGAGTGAATGAGCAAAAGGTTTTGCAATTTGCAAGCATGAGTCCGTGCCTCTGACACTTCTGGACTCTGACTCCGTACTCTTGTCCTGTGTTGGATAATCATCATTGGGGATCAATCATCGATGAATTCGGGAGCTAAATGACTCTGCCACACTATCTAGTCAGTAAGGAGATTGGGGGTTCTTCAAAGTCTGATATCACTGATGTATAGGGAAAGTCTACCTGCGCCTTCTATAATTGATAAACAATGCACTATTTAGTGTCCATAGTTCTGTTTGTGCAGATTTGCCCCTGCAACAGTAGTAGAATGGATTGTCCTCCTATCCAAACCAAGAGTAAAGTAGTATCCTATTCTTTCTTGGTGGTCATTCACCTTTTTATTGTGGGCAATTGTCAAAGCATAAACATTTAGAAGACTTGAAAATACATTATGGACAATCCCAGAGGACTGCACTCAGTGCTTAGAGCTATTGCTGACTAGAATGGGAGTCCAATGGAATTGCCAAATGTGCAATCTTAGTTAGCTACACAGACAGACTAATAAGAATAATCTAGTAATACCACAGGGAGTCATAGTCGAGGCAGGATAAGAATTTAGATACAGTCTACAAGAAGATCAAAGACGATTTAGAAAAAATCGAATGAGGAACGCTCGGAAAAAATAGGTACTCTATATTAAAATTAAAACTTACCGGGGCCAGCAAAGGAGCCCTCGCCTGACCGATCCTGTTCAGCAGCAGCAGCAGCCTCCTCCAATGCCCTCTTGCCCCTGGGGGGAGCTGATGTACAACATGAAAGAAAGAAAGACCAAAAAACATGGATGATATTTGTCAACCAAATCAAACATTTCAAAAGAACAATAACAAAATATTTTGGCGAAATAGCAAATAGACAGCTATTCCACGGGATATATTGACCCATCTCGTGTGGTCTACTACGTTATTAGTATTGCTTGATTTGCGGTCCGTCGACTTGGAAAGTTCTTATGTAACTCACTAAACAAACTACTGAAAAGATTCGCCTAGGACTGGCAGGCAGCAGTCCGCAGCACGCGAAGTGACAAAGTCCATCGTGATTGCAGATCAGCGACAACACTAAAAAGTTTCCTACTACATTAACCAGTCATTAAAATACTCAAACTATCAATCCACCACCACTATTTCTTCTTATTGCCAGCTGTACAAAGGAAGGACTGGACTTGAGTCTGTAGGGGCTGATTTAGAAGACAAGACCCTTGCGGCTCTTTTGCTCCATTGTTGTGTGACTTTTGTGACGCAGCGGCAGAACAAAAGAGGCGCCATGGTGCGGCGTATATTAACAACGTGACGCATATGGGAGATGCATCACGTTGTAAAGCCCTGAGCCATCAGGGGGCGTTCCGGTGCAGGGGAGGGCGTTCCTGCGCAGGAACGCATCCTAAAAGTGGCTGAGGGAAATCTACAAGATTTCAATCAGTCACTTTGAGGACAATGATGCGTGACTCAAACCCTGCGCCTGCTTGAAGCAGACGTACGGCTTGACGCAGCATTGGAGAGATAGGGCACCCTAGAGCATTGCTGGAGCTGCGCCATCATTGCGACGCAACTCCAGCAATGCGCCGCCTTTACGGCACAGAAGCGTAACGCTTCGGTGACATTTTTGGGTCATGGTGCGCCGCATTGTAAATACGGCGCACCATGGGTGGTGGTGGCGTGGCACACAATTACTGGTGCATACCTGCTACTTTGCAGGGATGCGCCGGTAATTACAAATCTGACCCTTAGTGTCTAGCATTACGCAGTTCTTTAAACTACACTCATGCATAATTTCACAGGCCAATGAAATGAACACAAAATTGAAAACAAATAAGCATAGTAGCAGCGCTACTGAGAAGGAGAGCAGTGCACCTGAAATGCACATAAGATTTTGAAATATAATTTACCTACAATGTAATCAGCAGCATTATTGCTCTTGGTAAAAACAAAAATTTGCAAGATAATAACACACAGAGCAGGAGAAAACAGAGTAGTAAAGAAATAGCTACTACTACTCACCAGGCCCGGGGATCTCAAGGCCGAGCAGGTCGAGCAGATCGCGTTCCCCGTCCAGGACATCCGTCCAACGGTGGGTGGCCTGGTTGTAGGTGCGCCGGACCCGAGAGTGTTGGTACATGGCCCGGCACACCTTCTCCCACCGCTTCCGGCACTCCCGGATCCCGTACCCGCTAGCTATCTTGCCGCCTGCCATGGTGGTCCTGGGGAGGCGGCGCTGAACATAAAAAACTAGTGTGGCCACCTCCTCCGCGATGTAGATCTCCCGGGCTGTGACTGTCTCCCCCCTCAAATGCCCGCAAGGGAGCCAGGTACGGGGTGCGGGACCCTTCCCCTTCTCAGGATGCTTCCCGGCTCCCTTTACCATAGTCTGGGCAGAAAGGAAGCTAAATAATAAAGAAGAAATAGAATAGGGAAGAAGAAAAGAAAAGAGTTAAAAAAAGTAGTTTACAATTAACCAAAAGTAGCATAAAACACAAAAATATAGAGCTAGAAAAATAGAGAGATAGATAATAAGTAAAATAGATTAAAAAAAACTTCAAACAAGCAAAGGATGGCAGAGATTCAGAGAGGATACAGAAAGCATGCCCAGAACCATAGCAATGAATGAGAAATAAGATGGGCGCGCCCCTTCACGACCACGTGGGTAAGTTCGCGCGAGATTTTTCTCGTGATCGCACAGGAAATTGTACTAGCGAGCCGCACACTTTGCGAGATTACACATCACGCCCGGAAACAGAAAGACGTCATGCAAACAAGATGGCTGCGCCCGTGAACGACCGTCAGGGTAACTTTGTGCCGTTGCCCTACAAGCGGCTCTCTAAAACGCACAAAACCTTGCGAACTAACACGCCTCAAAAAAACAAATCGCATATTCGCATGAATTCGCGGCTTCTGAATTCGATCTCGCGCAAGTTTGCGCCCCACGAATCCCGCGAAATTGCAGAAAAACGAGTTTTGAAAAACTGAAAGCACTCAGCAGGTGCAAAAGTTCAAAATCATCATTAATAACCATTCCCTGTGGTGCTTCCTGAGGGGCCCCTCCAGAGTTCAGTTGCCTACTTGCAACTATTCTATGACCCTGCTCTGACCCTTACAGCAGGCTCATATAATAGCTACAAGTAGGCCACAAAGGTCCTGGGAAAAAAATTGCACTGCAACAGAAAGCAGATTACAGATAAGGAAGCAGGTGCCAGACTGGAATTTTAAAACAGTGACACATTAACAAATCAACCCCAAATTAATTCATGTCAGTTGAAGCAGGGCAGGTGTGCTTGCTTTTCCCCCCATAATCTACAGTGATGAACCAGAGGGTGGCATTGATGTACCAGAGGGTGGCATGGGTGAAACAGAGGGTGGCAGTTGTGAAACAGAGGGTGCTGTGAACCTGTGATGATGAACCAGACGTAGAAACAACATAGTCACGACCGTTGCGAGCCGACAAGTAAGTTCGCAATTGTGAACTGGTACAAAACCCTCACGAACTGGCAGAAACCCTTGCTAACACAAAAAGAAATCTGCAAATTCGCAAGAGTTCGCGAATTTTGCGAATTGCGAATTCGCAAATTTGGCCATGCTTAGATGTAGTATGTGACGTCATCAGCAGTGCATTGCAGGCGCGCAAGTCATAGTGAGTCCAACTAACCATAACGTGGGAATTTCAATCGTTTTATGTCAGTAAAATTTCCAGGTAACTGATGTGAAACCTATGGTTTTTTCAGTGAATATATATATATATATATATATATATATTCAAAGGTTTTGTAAATGATAATTTTGAAATATACTAATTATTATATTTCTTTCTTTTTATAGTAATTTCCTACATTTTTATTATAAATACTTATATATATTTAGTTACATTTCATATTTGTAATAAAAAAAACTAAAGTAAATTCAAAAATAATACAGTGCTAGTGAAACTGCCTCAGTGAATTTCTAAGTGTTTCTTAGAGGCAGATTTACAACACCTTTGTGCCTCTTTTACACCTCCGTTGCATCACTTTTCTGATGAAGCAGTGGTGCAAAAGATGCACCACGATATGTGCTATTTAGAATGTGCGTATCTGGGACGTACGTCACATTGTAATTCCCTGTACCAGAAGGACACATTTCTACATGGGGGGCGTTCCTGCACAGAAACACTCCTAAAAGTAGCTGACTACAATCTACAAAATTTCACTTTGTCACTTTTGGGCTCATGCTGTGTCAAAACCCTGCACTACCTTGAAGCAGGTAAAAGGATTGACACAGCAGTCTGAGCCTAGGGCCCCCAGACCATTGCTGGAGATGTGTTGCACTTCCAACATAACTCAAACAACGCACCACCCTTACAGCACAGATACATTACATATATGTGCTATTTTTATCCCATGGTACACCGCATTGTAAATACGGCGCATCCATGGTGATGTTGTCAAGGAGCACAATAACTCACATATTCCTGGGGACATGCCAGTTATTGTATATGTGCCCATTAGTGTTTTAATGTAGTGATAGGATTACTACATACCAATGAATGAGTCACTACAAAATGAAAACAACAGTGACAGTGTGTTTGCTGGAAGTGTAATGATACAAACTAGTTAATTGAACGTATAAAACACAAATTTGCAAGAACATAGAAGACTGCATACATCGTCTATAAGGATTTTGAAACAGTCTATGCCCTAAGGCCTATTTTAATGCATGAGTACCTAGGTAGTGAGAGGATGATTACAAGACTACAAGGAAAGAACGTGATTGAATTCAAAACAGCCTCACTTGTACCACAGTACACAAATAAACACATACTGCTGAATGGCTCACTACAATATTGAAACAGTAGTGTGAGAATGTTTGCTGGAAGTATTAGGATACACATTGCGGAATTGAACGTATAAAAAATAAGTGTGCTGGTGCATAGAACAGTGCATCCACAGTCCATAGAGGTTTGAAACAGCCTGTGCACTAAGTCCTCTTTTAATCCATGACTATCTAGACACTGAGTGGATCAATTCACTTCTGCAAAGAAAGTTTGTCACTAAATGTATTACAGCAGCTTCAGTTTTACCACCATACAATTAAAAAGAACAGTGGCTCACTACAATACTAAAATAGCAGTGGCAGGGTGTTTGGTGGAAGTATAAAGATACAGACTTGGGAATTGAAGGCATAAAACACAAGTTTGGACCTGCATACAAGACAGCATATATACTCCATACGGATTTGAAAGAAATCGATACCCTCAAATCCACTTAGCATATTTTAAATCAATACAAACATTTAAAGAACATATAACTGAATCCATTACTGCTTCACTTTTAGTACAATAAATACATTAGTAGATAGTGCTCAAACCTTTATTACTTTTTCAACAATAAATGTATTCTTGTAACAACTCATAATTAATCAGACATTCTAATGCAACTTCATCGGATATGACATTCAGATCAATTTCCTGGTCAGCAGGTTCTGATTTAATGTGTTCTAAAATTTCAACATAATTTAAAACTTCAACAAAATCTGCATCAAATCTTTCATCTTCAAAATTACAATTCATGTCTGCAGCACTAATTTCGCCTTCTTCACTCTCATTGCCTGTGACAGATATCATTAGTTCTTCAATTACACTTAAGGTAATATCCAAAATCTCCTGAGTATGATACTGTTCTCTTTCCATAACTTTTCCTTTATGTTCTTGCTCCTTGTATAAAAATATAAACAGATAATGTTATCACTTTTCGTAATATATAATACAAACCTACTGTTTTCACCTATTTTGGCCAACAAAAAATACTATATAAATACCATTATCTAATAACATTCCATTAGTAGAGTTTTAGTCCTTTGCAAAATTATACAACTATAATTACTTTTAAGGACATCCTGTTCTTAGCTTTTCTTAAATGTTGAAAGCAGTCACTCCTTATGACTATAGGAAAAGACTCAGGCTGTTATAGTAAAATATACAACTAAAAAATATAGTATATGTCTATTCACCTTACCCTTTCCAAAACAGTAAATGTGTTTTACTATAATGGAAAAGTTACTATTCATTGTCCTGAACAACACTGTGTATCTGTGTATATTTAGACATCATTATCACACTACTTTTTAAATACATATGTTTACTCTATCTCTATTCTTCATCTACAACTTAGTCTAACCCTACTAATTACCTACCACTTCCAATTTCGAACTGGCCTCTGCTCTAGTATTTATCTGAAACCATGTAGCTTACGGTTCTTTATTTCTTCACTGCTTTAAACCTATAATTACGTAACATTCATTAACCTAAGCCTCTCAGTTTATTGTCTAATTTTCATATTATTAATTTCCTTGTGTTCTTCTACTAACTTTTCTTTATGCAGTTGCTAGTTATCTATTCTGTCAATCCTTCAATATCTTGTGTTTTTCATTAATTTTCCTTCTTAATTCAAAAGTCTTTCTACTATTCCTAACTCAATGTGTTCTTTTGCCTTAAGACCTTCCTTAACACAAATGTTAGTGTTTCTTCTTTAAAGTTAGAGAAAATACATCGACTGAGTACATTCAATATTGTCTATAATGTCAGGTAAGTTTACTTTCTCACTAACTTGTCAAACAACGTTCTTTAAGTCTCACAGAAATATTTAAACTTTCTCTTCACGAATGTCTAAAGAGCAACTGAAAACAGGTCTGAACTCCGAAACGTCTTGAGTGAAGTGCCCACTCATTAGTGAGCTCGCACCTCACCAAGGATTCCCCACAACTCTGTGGTAAATGACTAGATCGCAACCGCGTCTTTCAGCCACGGCCCGTGCAGGAACTTGCGATGAAGCAGGCAGGACGGGCGTGGGAGGGGCAGGGTGAGGGGTGATAAACAATGGAATCTGCATAATTGCAGGTAACTAAACAATTACATTAATAAAACGAATTTCGCACCATATTATCAACAAAATGCGATATCAACAAAAGGCAACACATTATCCCCGCTTTTATCAGCAGGAAAGTGCTGATAAGGTGGCTATAATCCATCTTGTTTTGTTGATATTTTGACTTGAAATGCATGCTAATGGCTTCGTGTTGACGATCATGCGTGGGTAGGGGGTCGTACATGCATGTTTAGGCTCTATTCTGTTTTTTTAAAGACAAATCGCAGCGTACGCATAAAGAAATATGTACAATATATGAGCAGGAGCTGCATGCTGGTTGGCTGTCAATACTCCAAACCAGGAAGTGTTGCAAGCCATTTTTTTTTCACGGAAGCCGAGTCACAAGGAAACAGTAAAACAAAGTTGACAAATAAGGAAAGGGGGCACAATAGAAACATTCTGAACCTATAGTGTTGCTCAGGGGGTGGTAGATTTATTGTACATGTACCAACCACGTATGGACGATGTACAGCTGTAATGTTGAAAGTCGTCACATAAGCGTACAAAAGCAAGAAAACTAAAAATTATTTTAGATATTTATGAAGTGTATTTGTTTATGTGTTGTGTGGTTCTAAAAAGAGCTGTTGTGTTTTTTTGTGAGATTTTGGTACCTACAAGTAAGTACCAATGCAGAGTCTTAAGTTTATGAGGAACACTCTGTTCCCCTCATCTGTAAAATGTACACCATCTCTCCTATAGATGCCATGCATATTGAAGCGCAGATTATTGTTGTAAATGGACCCCATTCGGTAGTCTCGGAGAAACGCAGAAACAGATTTTTTCACATGTTTCCTAGCTTTTGGACAATAGTGGTTGGACCGCTTCCATCTCTGCCTTTGGCATATATTAGAATATACAAAGACAGTTTCCGGGAACAGTGTCATCAATTGGGCAAAGGTGTCCTTCATGAGCAATTCCAGAGCTACCCCAGTCAAAGTGCCTAGGTCATTGCCACCACAGTGCACAAATATGAGGTCGAGGTGTTGGAGATGCATAAAGGATTTCACCAATGGCATCAATTGGTACAAATTTAATCCTCTCTGTCCAATCCATTTAATGTCTACATTTGGTAAACCTAGGTCCTTGGGAATTCTTTTCTGTTGTGCGTATCTTTGACTCCAGAAAATATAGCTGTGTCCCACAATCCACACTGTAAGCATTTTGAAGAGAGGTCTGGATGCACTCTTATGGTGTCTGTAAATGAAATGCTAGTTTCAAAAGTAAGATTTTTCTAAAATGGTGGAAAACATGCAGTTTTCAAAAAAAGAAAAGAAATCATTGGTCGTTTGACAACATTTTTACCAAAAACTAGGTTCCATGTTTCTGTTTTTTAAAAGCCTTATTTGTATTGGTTAAGAAATAGTGATAAAAAAGAATGTTACATAAGATAAGCTGGTATATTCTCCAGTCAAGCACACTTGCTGTTTTAATTTGCAACAATGTATGAGGAACTTTTCACATGTGTGCTGAGTTAGGTGTTCCCTGATGTGTTTCTATCGCAACTGGCAGATTCTGGAATGAGGGAAGGGTGGAAAGTTCTATTAGTTCGAAAGCTTTGGAATGTTAAACCAAAAGAAATGTGTGTTTTCTTTTGAATTAATGTGAACAGGACTTTAATTGGTTATTTATATGTATGTATGCGTAAAAAGAGAGCGAAACTGTTCAATTTGACGGTTGTGCTGCAAACACTGTACTCTAAAGATTTTGTAGAAGAATATCCACTGTGTGAGTGGTATTCTTGTTAATCATAGTAGTAAATGTGTTTTGCTATAATGCATGCTGTTATGTTTTTTTCTTTAATATCATTTTGTGCCTCTGTACATTACGGGATTATGGGCATTATTATCAATAAAGGACGATACATTATCGCTGCTTTTATCGACAGGAAACTGCAGGTAAACCAGTGATAATGCTCTCAATAATATATCCTTGTGAATTCCCATAGAAACCCAGGTTATGGTGTTAACCTGGGCTTCTATGAAAATTCACAAGGATACGTTATCGAGACCATTATCGCCGCTTTAGTGGCAGTTTCCTGCCAGTAAAAGCGGTGATGATGTATCGCCCTTTACTGATAATATGGCTCTGATGGGCATATTATTAAGGACCAGTGTTAAAATTATCGAAGTTTTATGGACAAGAAACTAGCGATAAAAAGGCAAAAATGGGCTTAATTATAGCTTCTTGTAAATTGCGATAGAAGCCCAAGTTCTAGTGCTAACCTTGGCTGGTATGGAAATTCTCAAGAGCATATTATCAAGTTTATTATCGTTGCTTTATCGGGATTTTCCTGCTGATAAAAACGACAATAATCTATCGACTTTTGTTGATAATATGTCCTAAAATTAATTTTATTAATTTAATTGTTTACTTACCTGCAATGATCCAGGGGGCATATTACCAAGGAGGGTGATAACCAATTATCACCGATTTAGCATCCGATTTTGTCCGCTAAGCTGCGATAATTCTATCGGCCTATTAGCAACCTGTCGCTAACTGATGTTAGCGACAGCTTTTAGACAATAGCGAGCAGTTTGGGACCCGCTTTGCATGTCAGCGATGTTTATCGCTAATGACGTGCAAATTGGGCATACCCATTCAGTCGCTAACGTCGCTATCGCCTATAAGCAAGGCAGGCGTAGTGTTGGAAATATTCGTGCTAAGCGCGAATATCTCCAAATACTACCTGCCCAGCCCAGTTCTTAGCCATGTTATCCAATGGGAGGTGGATAACATGGCTAAGACCATTTCGTCTCTAATGCGTGAATATCACTGTATTCTCAACGATATTCACGCATTTCGCCACTATCGCTGGATATTTTAGCACCAAGGAGACAAACATTGCTAATAGCATGTTTTCTCCTCTAACATATCCAGCGATAGGCAGCAATAAAAAAATTGGCGCTTACCCTATTTAGCAATAAATATCGCTACTTGTCAGTAATATGCCCCCAGATTCCGTTGTTTATCATTCCTCACCCTGCCCCACCTCAGCCCACCTGCCTGCCCCATCGCATTTCTCTCCACGGGCCGTAGCTGTTTCTATATTCCATTATATTATACTGTCTATTTATACTCTCATTTTTTATTAATTTTTCCTTGCTTCTTACTCCTTGTTCTTTTGCTGTAAGTCCTCTTATTTTTATACACCGAGGTTTGTCCTCATACTCCTCCATCTGTTCTTGTAAGTAATATAATAGAATATTTGTTACATATTTTTTTGTAATGTTATATATATTTTTTTATTATAGGTTGTGTTTATCGATACTAAAAATACTGCATCATGCCAACAAAGGACCAAAAGAGAATGCAACGAAAGAAAAGTGTGTATTTGAACAAAACTCACCAAAAAGATTTACACGAAGAGAGATGTCTTAACAAACAGAAAGAAATCCAGCTCCTGCTCGTAATTCTACGTATTTCCATATGCGTACGCCGTGATTTTTCTTAAAAAAATAAAAAATAGAGCCTAAACATCGATATACGACCCCCTGAGCAAGCCTAGAAGGTCAGAATGTCTCTAGCCTACCCCTTCCCTTATTTCTCAACTTTATTTTACTGTTTTCTTCAGACTCAGTTCTAGCGAGCCACAAGATGGCCGCCAACACTTCCTGGTTTCGAGTGTTGACAGACAGTTCACAGCCAATCAGCATGCAGCTCGCGCTCGTCATTGAACAGATTTCCATACGCGTCCTGAACTCCGTCTGTAGATATCCCTATGATTTTACTTGCAATTTTCTCAGAAACTACTGAACGGATTTACATCATTTAACAAAAAACACAATCTGCGAACATAACTCTAAACCTCTCTCCAAATTTGGTGTAATTCTGTCAGCCGTTTGGGCTGTAGCCCTGGCTAATGGTCCCTATGGAAAATTGCATGGGGAAAACATGTTTTGGAACCCCCCTTTTTCTCGGCCCCCACTTGACGAATCACCCCCATCAGGGAAGGAGCGTAACAAAGCAGGCAGGTCATTTTCTTGGAAAAAAGGGATGTCATTTGAGATGTCATCAGTGATGTTATGACTGTTGTCACTGACCATGTCATGAGTGATGTAATATGTGACGTCATTAGCAGTGCATTGCGGGCGCGCAAGTTATAGTTAGCTGAAACAACTATAACGGGGTAATTTCAAAGGTTTTGTATGAGAGAAATGTCCAGCTAACTATAACATGGGTGAAACCTATGTTTTTTTCAGTGAATTTCAAAGGTTTTGTAAATGCTACTTCCTAACTATAAGGTGTGTGAAACCTATGGCTTTTTTCAGTGAATTTCAAAAGTTTTTTAAATGCTAATTTTAAAATGTATCAATTATTGTCTTTTTTGTGTTATTATACAAATGTTCTATATTTGTAATAATATTAAAATTTTAATATTGATTTATGTATTATGTACAAATTAATTTTTTTATAAGTCTGGCCTTATTCTTTTTGGGTGTTCTTTAAGGTTTGCGCGCGGTGTTCGCATGCATGCGCGCACGGTGTTCGAACCCCGCTAATTAAAAAAAAAAATGTTATTTTTTTGCCCTTCGGGGTCCTTCAGCTTCGAGGGTGCGTGCAACGTGCACGCACCTCGCGATTTAAAAAAAATGTTTTTTTTGCCCTTCGGGGTCCTTCAGGGACCCCATGAGAAGGCCTAGGGGGTTAGGGAGTCTCTACCCTGCCCCCTTTTCACGTTCTCCACTTTTGTTTTTGACTCACTTCTGCATCGAGGGTGCGTCAATCATATGCGACATGTGAAAATCGTGCGTGCGCACACCTTGCGTGCACGTAAGTCATGTGACTTGAAAACAACACTTTTGATTGGTTTATAGTAGTTTCTTTTCCAAATCTTCAAAAACCCCTCCCACTTCCCTCATAATCTGTTTCACTTTCTTTGGAGAAGGATCTTCAGTCTTTTCTTCAAGATTTCAACATGGCAAAACAGCAGCAGCCACAGGAACCTTCAGGTAGTGATGTGGAGTTTGTACCAGAGGAACCTAAGGTGAAGAAGACCAAAGACTCTTTTATTTGGAAATTCTTTTTATATCCAGAAGGACAAAAAAAAGTAAATTCCTCAAAAGTTACATGTAAAATCTGTGGATCGATTCTATCAAGAGGAGTTCCCACTAAACATTATTCGTTTAGTTTAGTATACACACTATGGTCCGTCACGTCAAAAACGTTTACCCTAACAACTATGCTCAGGCATCAACTCAGCATATGAGAGAAAATCCTGCAGCTGCTGTCCCCAGCACATCTTCATCTGCACCAGGTGTATCTACATCAACTGCTGGGCCAGACATCAGTCCAGAATTCAGAAATCTTATAATTCATTGCAAATTTTGCAATGAATTGTTATGTTATGGTGAACAGAATATTGATTTAATTGTGCAAAAGGATAGCCAGCACAAATGCTCTCGTCGGGAAGGTTTTTCTTTTATTATTTTTGATCCTGTTTCTGTTGAGTAGTTTTTGTTTAAAAAAAATCAAAACAATATATATACAATTGTTAAAAAACTACAAAAAAAGACAAAACATAAAAGAAAAAAAAACAGTTCTTTTCAGAACTAACTTCACTTCTCCAAGAAGAGTTATATTTCTAATATACTTGTCATAATTTTTTGGGATGAATGTGTAGTGTATAAATGAATGACTGAAATGACCGAGTGAAGGGAAGGAAGAGACTGAGGGAATGAGTGAGGAAAGGGAAGTCAAAAAGTGACTGAAAGAAGTGGACTAAGGGTGGAGGAGTGAGGTAAGAGGAGTGAAATAGTAAGGGAAGGGCAGTAAGGAAAGGAGAGTGAGGGAGGGGAAGTGAGAGAAGAGGAGTGGGGATGGAGACAGGAAAGGGGAGTAAGGGAAGGAGACGGGGAAGTAGAGCAGGGTAATGGGAGTGAAGGTAAGGGAAGTAGAGTAACGGTGAGAGAAGGGGTATGAGGATGACAAAAGGGGGTAAGGGAAAGTGAGGGAATGGGAGTGAGGGAGAGAGAAGGTGAGTGAGGGGATGGAGGGAGTTAGGGAAGGGGAATGAGGGAAGGGGAGTAAGGAATGGAGTGAGGGAAGGAGAGCGACGGGAAGTGAGGGAAAGGGAGCAGGAAAGGGAAGGGGTCAGAAATAGAGATAGGGGAAGTGGAGAGTGGAAGGGGAGTGGCGGTGAGTGAAGGGCAGTGGCAGTTAGAGAAGGGTATGAGTGTGAAGGAAGGGGAATGAACGAGAAGGAAGAACATTAAGAAAGAGGCAAAGTGAGTGAGGAAGAGAGGAGGAGTGATAGAAAGAGAGAGGAAAGTTGATTACGGGTAAGGGAGAGAGTGAGAGAGATGGATAACAAAGAACTGAGAAGGAGTGAGGCAGTTAGAGTGAGTGAGACAGAGGGAGACAGGGAGAGAAACAATTTCGGAAAAAAAAGTGAGGGAGGGAGTGAACGAAGGGGAGTAAGTGAGATGGAGTGAAGGAGTGAGGAAAGAGGAGTGAAGGAAGGGGAGTGAGGGAAGGGGAGTGAGGGAAAAGTACTCAGGGTGAGTGAAAGGCAATAACAGTGAAATAAGGGGTATGAGGGTGTCGAAAGGGGAATGAGAGAGAAGGAAGGAGATTAAGAGACAGGAAAGGAGATTGAGGGATAAAGTAGGAGTGAAGGAAACAGAAAGGGAAAGAGAGGAAGGGTGAGGGAGAAAGAGAGAGAGGTAGAGAGTGAGACAGAAAGAGAGGGATAGCGACTGACTGAGAGGGAGTGAGGTGGTTAGACTGAGTGAGACAGAGGGAGATAGGGAGAGAGAAATGGAGTGGGGGAGTGAGGGACTAAAGGAATGGGAGTTAGCAAAAGTGAATGAGGAAAGGGGAGTAAGGGAAGAGGACTGATGGATGAAGTGAGGGAAAGAGAGTGTGGGAATGGGAGCAGGAGAAAGGGAATGGGAGTGATGCACAGAGCGGAGAATATGAAGTAGGAGAAGAGGAGTGAGATTGATTGAAGGGCACTGACAGTGAGGAAGGGATATGAGGGTAAAGGAAAAGGAGTGAGGGAAAAAGAAGCATAATAAGATACAGGAAAAAGTAGTGAGTGGGAGAGAAAAATTTATGGAAAGAGAGAGGAAAGAAAAGGAAGATTGGTAGAGAGAGAGAGAGACAGTGAGAGAGAGAAAGAGATGGAGAGTGAGAGACTGTGAGGGAGTGAGGCAGTTATAGTGACTGAGACAGAGGAATAGACTTAGAGACGGATGGAGAAAAGGGAAGTGAGGGAGGGAATAAAGTAAGGGGAGTGAGCAAAAGCAAGTGAGGGAATAAGAGAAGGGGAGTGACTGAAAGTGAGTGAGGGATGGTGTGAAGGAAAGAGAGTGAGGGGGAGAGAGAAAAGAGTGAGAGATAGAGCAAAAGAAGGGTAGTGATGGAGGAAGAAAGAAAAGAGAAGTGAGGGACACCGAAAGGAAGGAGGGAGCAGGAGAAGGTAAGTGAGGGTGAGGGAAGGGTACTGATGGTGAGAGAAGGAGTGTAAAGATGAAATAAGGGGAGTAAAGAGAGTGAGGAAAGGGGAGTAAGATGAGCAAAGGAAGTGGAGCAAAAGACAAAGTGAAGAAAGTGAAAAAGGGAAAGAGAAATAAGAGAGTAATGAGAAAGTATTTTTTGTTTGTCATACTTACCTTATAAGTAATGAAAAGTTAATAATATATTTTTTTATAAATATAATATCTGTGGATATATATATATATATATATATATATATTACCCACTGGCTGTCGCTTGTAGGTAGTTATAGTTAGGACCTAGTTTCCATAGGACATCTGCAACATTCTTTTGGGATTAACTTTGGTGCCGGTTGTTGAATCTTCGCGAATTTCTCAAAGCAGATGGCCTGCTCCGCTCGGCTCCTTCCCTGAAAGTCTCGGGAAGATTCGTCAAGCGGGGGCCCAGAAAAAAGGGGGATCCCAAAACGTGTTTATCTCATGCTAATTTCCATAGGACGATTAGACACGGCTAAAGCCCGAACCGCTGAATGGAATTACACCAAATTTGGGAAAATGGTAGGGTCTGGTATGCAGATCACGCTTTTGGATAAATAGTGTAAATCCCTCCAGTAGTTCCTGAGAAAATCAAAAGAAAATATATATATATATATATCTGGGTGGAGCCTAACCACACATCTCATCGTGAGATCTGATTGGCTGTCAGCACTTCATCCAAGAAGTGCTGGCAGCCATCTTGTGACCAATATACATAATAGAACCTCATTAAAAAGCATTGCAGTTAATAGAAGGTTTTAGGACTTTAGTTACATTATAAACCATTTGTCGATGGTACCATACTCATTTTAGGAACTGTGGTGTGTTCTAAGGTGATTTTATCATGTGAAAAAGCTTCCTTCTGGGATATCAAGAATCATGTTTAAAAGAAAACTATTATCTCATGCTTTTCCCGCAGTGGTTTGGAAGGGGATTTATAAGGTAAACTGAAAACATATTTTCTATAAATTCACATTATCTTTCTCAGTCATGTGAGAATGAAGTCTGACATTCTCAGTAAAACATGTACATCCAACAAGGACAGAGACTGTCAATTGACTCCTTTGTGTTCTACTACAGCTTCCCAGAGTGTTCTAAAGAACAACTAGAGCGCTAACAGTCCTACTTATTACAAGGGTATGGCACAAGCCATCTTGATTGGAATAAAGTGGTAACTCTTAAAACATTTAATTTAAAAAGGAACAAAGTGAGGGGGTATATTTTGCCATAGAGAGTATGATTAGAGCTGCAGAAAGAAAAATTAGGGCACATTTTGAGTGACTTCTCGAATCCTCTTCTATTTCATTTGACAATTCTGACATGCAGTCTCCCAAGATGGCCACCAGAGACAAAAGAGCCCAAATGTATCCCAAATATCACCCAGATGTAGCTCAAGTATAGCCCAATGACAGAATGTCCCAGAGGGTTCTAAAGAACAACTAGAGCGCTAACAGTCTTACTTATGACAAAAGTATGGCACGCCAGAAGCCATCTTGATTGGAATGAAGTGGTAAGTCTGAAAACATTTAATTTAAAAAGGAACAAAATGAGGGGGTTCATTTTGCCATAGAAAGTATGATTAGTGCTTCAGAATGAAAAATTAGGGCACATTTTGAGTGACTTCTCAAATCCTCTTCTATTTCATTAAAAAATTCTGACATGCAGACTGAAACATGCACTTTCAATACGAGCAGCAGACTTCCCTGGTGAGCAGTAGCTTTACTACAGTGATCTAATAAGCGACTAGCGTGCTAACATTCTGAATTTATGGCAAATGTGTGTCACATCTGAATGCCTTCTTGATGGAATCAAAGTAGAAAACTGAAAGTATTTCCTACTGTGGAGACTGTAGTAAATGAGGAAATTAGGAAACTTCATAACAAATAAGTCTCCCAAGATGGCCACCAGAGACAAAAGAGCCCAAATGTAGCACAAATATCCCCAGATGTAGCCCAAGTATAGCCCAATGACAGAATGTCCCAGAGTGTTCTAAAGAACAACTAGAGCGCTAACAGTCTTACTTATGACAAACGTATGGCACACCTGAAGTCATCTTGATTGGAATAAAGTGGTAACACCTAAAACATTTAATTTGCAAAGGAACAAAATGAGGGTGTTCATTTTGCCATAGAAATTATGATTAGTGCTGAAGAAAGAAAAATGTGGGCACATTTTGAGTGACTTCTCAAATCCTCTTCTATTTCATTAAAAAATTCTGACATGCAGACTGAAACATGCACTTTGAATACCAGCAGCAGACTTCCCTGGAGAACAGTAGCTTTACTACAGTGATCTAATGAGCAACTAGAGTGCTAACATTCAGAATTTATGGCAAATGTCTGACACATCTGAATGCCTTCTTGATGGAACCAAAGTAAACAAGCATTGAAAATGCAATAGATCTCGCCCTCGTTTAAGTTAAAACTATTCTGTTTGTAATGAGGTGGCTTTTTATCTTTGCTTTTATTGGTGTTTTTCAAACATTCATGTAAATAACATGCATATGTATGCATATATGTTTATGTATGCATGCATTTATATTTGTATTTATATAGATATGCAGATTATATATGTTTATAAATGCATGTATATATATATATTACCTACTGGCGGTCGCCAGTAGGTATATATAGTTAGGATTTTTTTTCTATGGGATTTTTGAAAATTCTATGTCCAATAACTTTGGCGTTTGTGGACGGAATTGGCTGGAATTTTCAGGAAAATGGCACATTTTGCTTCTGAGCAGCCCCTGAAAATTTGGGGGGTTTCGTCAAGGGGGGGGCCGAGGAAAAAGGGGCGTTCCAAAACGCGTTTTTCCCATTCATTTTTCCATAGCGCGGTTGGCCTCACTTTTAGCTCGAACGGCTGAATGGATTTGCACGAAACTTGGCAAAATTGTAGGGACTGTTAGCCCGATGTGCCTTTGCTAGGTCTCAATATATGTGCTCCAGTGGATTTTGATAAATTAACATTCAAAAAAATATATATATCTGTGACAGCGCTCCGGGTAGCGCTCCGGTTCGCGTACCTGACGCGTAACGGAACTTCGCGAAGCGAACCTGATTGGCTCTCTGGTGTCTGTCAACATTCTAAACAGTCCGGAGTGGCCGCCATCTTGTTTCTCGGTAGGATCGAGTGACAAGAGGAGGCCAAAACAAAGGGGGAAATGACCATAAGGGGGAATAGTAGATCCTCCCTAACCCCCTAGGTTTGATGTGGAGGCTTTAAAAGGGCCCCGCGGGGCAAAAAAAACATCGTTTTTTTTGCGTGGGGTGCACCCGGTACACGCACCGGAAAGCGGTCTGGGGAGCGTACTATAAGGAAACAAGAATGATAGACTTTTTAAATATTGTATGTTCGTTTTGTTGTTTTTTTTTTTTTTTATTTAAGTAGCAATATGTAGGTACCAATGCAGAGTCAAAAAATTAATATACACCGTCTCCTTTGTAGATATCTTGCATGTTGTTTCAGAAGTTATTGTGGAATATGGAATTCATACCATAGTGTGTCAGGAAAGTAGAAACAATATGGAGGCAGGAGTTGATAAAGAGATGTTAAATACACATTGGAGATAATATAGTTGGAGAAAGGAAGTAACTATGAGCAAAATTATTGTGTAACATAAAAAAGTTGCACAGTATACTACAAGTCTGACTTTACATTATAATCAATTTGGTACTAGTTTATGAATTACATATAAAAATGATTTAAGACTCGAACAATTTTTGATTATTAAATATACATTTATTTTTCTGATTCTTTTTCAAAATTTAATAGACTGTCTAACATTTGACTGTCCGAAATGTCCTCTTGTTGAGTGAACATAACTTCCCACATTTTATCGTCCTCATAATGAAGTAACAAATCCACAGATTCTACACATTGTAGAAGTTCTTGGTCTCGCGATTCATCCATGAATTCCAAGTCAATGCTTTCAATGATTTCCTCATTGTTCATCTCTAGGGCAATTTCAAAGGAAACGTTCTGTTCTCCTTCCATTTTTGTGCTGAAATTTGCATAAAAAATAAATATATCAGTAGAGATAGGGCAATGTTGGGTTTAAGTTCAGACAGGTACTTGTGAGTTTATAACAGAGAAGTTATCTATGGGCACTGTATGGTTTCAGGCGTGAAGTAGTACTATTAAAAAGTGCCTGCGAAAAAGCCTAAGTAAATTCATAATTATAACACAGAAACGTAAATCAATCCATAATTATAACAAACAAGCCTTTCTCAATGTCTAACTCTTACAGAGGGATAGTATATAACTATCTGAAAATGTTTTCCAAATTATTTTAAATTGTATAACACAGTTCTCCGGTCAAATTTATAGAATAACATCTTACCTTTTAAAAACAAGTTTAAGTTATCACTGAAAATGTTCTTGCATTGTACTTCAGGAAGTAGTAGTCAAAATGGCTGCGTTTTTCTCTCGTTCTTTATATATATTCAGGTAATAATCAATCAAATGTCAGGTAAAAAAAGTAGAAAATGAAAGTAACATTTTAATTGGTTGTCAATTCCAACACTTCAGATGTGTTTTGTGAAGTAATTTACCTCAGGGAATTTAGAGAGGTCTACATGCTAAATGGCTAAATGGAATTCCAACCAAATTTGTGAAAATGGTAGGGATTGGTATGTAGTATGAGCTAATATATATTTGGTGAAAGTGTCTTCAGTGGTTTTTCTGTAAATTACTTTCCCACCTTTTTTAAGCGAGCGCTTGTCAGTGCGTGTCCCGGTACGCGAACCTGCAGCGTTACGGGAGTCCTACATTTTGTGTTTCGGTAGAATTGAGATACAAGATGGAGGGTAAATAATGTTCAGAATGGGTAGAAGGGGGCACGGTAGACGTATCCTGACCCCCCTAGGTTTTCTGAGGGTGGCTGAGGAGTCCCATATGTGCGAGAAAAAAGATTTTTTTTTTCATTTTTCGCGCGGTTAGCTGCCGGTACGCGAACCGGAAAGCGAACATAAGCGAAAATTAGTGAAAAAAGGTACATTCGAAATTTTTAAAGAGTAATTATAGTTAAGGTAGCTCTGAAAAGAGCTTTTGGGTTCTGTGTAAGTTCTAGGTACTTATAAGTAGGTACCAATACACAGTCTTAAATTTTGTATGAAAACTCTGTTCCCCTCATCTGAGAAGTGCACGCCATCTCCTCTGTAGATATCTTGCATGTAGTAACGCAAGTTATTGTTGTAGATGCAGCCCATTCCATGGTCTCTCATGTAAGCTGAAACAGACTTATTTACATGCTTCCTCGATTTCTCAATTTGTGGACAAAATTGATTGGACCACCTCCATTTTTGTCTTTGGCATATATTGGAAAATACCAAGGCAGTTTGAGGAAAAAGTGCCATCAATTGCTCAAAGGTGTCCTTTAAGAGCATTTCCAGACCTACCCCAGTCAAAGTGCCCAAATCATTTCCTCCACAGTGCACTATTATGAGGTCAGGGTTTGGCAAATGTAAAAAGGTTTTCACCAATGATATCAATTGGTGACATCTCAATCCTCTTTGGCCAATCCATTTGATTTCCACATTTTGTAAATTGAGGTTGTGTAAATTTCTGTTATAAGCATACCTGTGAGCCCAGTGGATGTAGCTATGTCCTAGAATCCAGACAGAAAACATGGCGAGAGGAGGTTCTGCTGCAGTCAGATGAAGTGTGGGAATGAAATGGCAGTTGAAACAGTGGAGTTTGTAAAGAAAAAAAACTGTGGAGTTTGAGTGCTAATGATTCATTAGCAGTGATTGGTGGATTTCCATTGCTGAAAACAGAAAGTTAGGGTGCATGGATGTGTTCTTTGGAAGATGTAATTTGAATGGTTAATAAAAAATGATTTTATGAAAGATTGCAGTGGATTAGCAGGTGTACTGAGAGTTCAGAGTTCATTTGAAACATTGTTGTGTAAACTTGTAAACATGAGAGGTCTGGCAGGAGGTAGTTGCTATGGAAAAAGGGCAGAAAGGGCAGAGGGGGGAAGGGTGTTGATTTGAAAAAAGTGAGGGAAGAGTTTTGATTGGCTGACATGAGAGATATGTGTGATGAATATCAGCATTTCTGTGCCTTTCTTGGTTGCAGCCTCTGGAGTGCATACCTTTTGTTCTGCTAAAGAAACATTGGTGTGTTTCTGAGACTGTTTTGAAATTCAAAAAGCATTTGCTAAGGTGAGATATCGTTTCTTTATTTTAGATAGAGACTAGTATGCTTTTTTGAGAAAATAAGAAAGCCAGCTGTGCATTTAAAATGATGTTTTGAGTCAAGTGTTTGCATTATGTTTTCAAAGAAGATTTTGCATTCTTTTACCAATTGTAATTGCAGATAATGTAAAGTATTAGTACTGACAAGGTGTGGTTGTACATAGGAGCTGTGCTGTGTTTTCAAATTATGATCAGAAAATCGTTTTTAAGGAAAAGGAATGCTTTTAAAATTTATGAGAATTTATTTACTTGCGATGTGACTCCTGCAATGCGTTGCTTTTGCGGAACAGATGCATGATGCATCTGTGTTGTTTTTTCCCCATGGTGCTCCACAGTGTACATGTTAAAAGTGATGCATAAGTGGTGCAAGGGCCTTGTAAATACACCCCTATCTGTGCTTGGTCATTTTAAGTCACTTCCCCCTGGGGAAAGGGTCTTCTAAATATGTCCTCATGTGTACTTTGCAATTTTAAGTCACTTCTCTCTGGTGCAAGTTCTTTGTAAATACGCCATTATGTGTGCTTGGCCATTTCAAGTCACTTCCCTCTGGTGCAAGGCCAGGGCCTTGTAAATACGCTCTCATGTGTGCTTGGCCATTTCAAGTCACTTCCCCCTGGTGCAAGGGCCTTGTAAATACGTCCCCATGTGTGCTTGGCCATTTCAAGTCACTTCCCCCTGGTGCAAGGGCCTTGTAAATACGTCCCCATGTGTGTTTGGCCATTTGTAGTCACTTTCCCCGTGGTGCAAGGTCCTTGTAAATACGCCCCCATGTGTGCTTAGCAAATTTTGATTTTGATTGTTTGAGTTACATAGCCATGTTAAAAGTGATGGAAAAAAAGGTGGAAGGGCCTTAAAAAAACGCTTTCATGTGTATTAGGGCATTTTAAGTCAGTTCCCCATGAATGTAGGTATATAATTGTTTTACATAAAAGGTATAAAAACGTTTTTTGAAATCAATTAGGTTTCTTGATATGTACTGCTAGTGTTTCATAGGTTGTTTGGGGCATATTTACAAGGCCTTTGAGTCCCTTTGTTGTTATTTTTCCCATTTTAATTTAAGACATTTTCCCGTGGAGCAAGGTCCTTGTAAATACGCCCCCATGTGTGCTTGGGTAATTCAAGTATTGATAGGGTGTGCTTCTACATAGGACGTATTCTACATCTGCACAATGAGATAACTAAGCTGAAGAAATACAGGTGATGTGATTGTTAAATGTGCAAAAATATTTGCACGTTTTTCAATTATATCACTTGTGTTTCCTAACATTACGAATCACATTGTGCAGATGAGGTTTAGTTGTGTTCAGGGAGATAGAGGAGGTCTGGCCTTTGTTCAAGAGTGCAGTGGACATGATTCACTTCATTGGTAGGCTTGTACATGTATTATCACCTCTGTACTCTTCAACAAGCCTAAATTTCATCTGCAACCCTGAGTAGGCCTCACCTCAAACAAACCTCTAGATAGTCCACACCTTATCGTCATCCTGAATCAATCATTTAAAGTGTTAGGGGCAGATTTATGATGGCTGTGTGCCTCTTTTGTGCTGTTGTTGCGTCACTTTTATAATGCAGCAGTGACTTACAAGATGTACCATGTTGCAAGATAGCAGCCGCGGGCTGTGGAGGGAGTTACGGTGGGGCAGGGAGGCAGGGAGGGGGAGGGGTAGGGTGGAGGGACCTAAACACTGGCATATGGATTATTGCAGGTAAGTATATAATTTAACGTGTGTCAGGTTTCATGTGGGCGTTTTGTTGCAGGGTGGGCAGTCATTTGCATGAAAGCCCTGTAAAACGAACACAGTAAAATTAAGAAGATTTCACTGAATCATCTTTATGGCATTGCTGAATCAAATCCTTACTGTTATTGATTTACTGTTTGGTAATAGTGGTTAATAACATTTTTTATTATATTTTACCACAGATTCAACTGCAGATCATTTCGAAATTAGACAATGCCGTCTAAGGATAAAATCCGAAAGGCTACAAAACGACAAAGACAGCAGATTACTAAATGCTTGCAGCAGTCCTCTACAATAAAATCTCGTCAAGTCACGAAGAAAGCTCCGGGTAAGAGAACGAAATCATTCCTTAGAAACATTTGTAAAAACAAAAATATAACTACAGAACAAGTTTTAGTCCAGAAAAAGAGAGCCAATTTAAACGGAAAGGAAAGGCCAATCAAAAATGTTACTGGTAGAGCAGGAGATAATTCTTTGCATGGCAGTAGAAGGAAAAATCTGTTTAGGGACATTCGTAGACGAATGTTCCGCAACAGGATAATTGGCAATTTGTTAAAAAATTTCAAGAAAGGTTAACAGAAAGTGGCTTTTTATAAGAGAAAGAAAAATGTAGATTAAATTATTGATCAGGCTTTTGAAATTAAGCGAAAGTTATTTATTTTGGTAATCAATAGAATTAGGAAACTAAACAAGGTAATTTATGATTTCAAATCAAATAGTAGATGGAAGAGAGTAGTTAATAGAAGTAATTTTTGTGAAGTTTTCTCAGGAGAATGGATGCATAGTTCAAATTGTGAGGCATTCTGCAAAATTACATATTCAAAAGGAACATCAAAGAAGATATTGATAAAGGAGTGTATGCTGTCATTGGAAGTGAGGGATGTCTGGTCAAGCAAAGAAAATGCCAATTGGTAAATCATCGAAAATTAAGTGGTGAATCTCCTGAAAGAAAAGAGTTTTTCTATTTAGCTCTTTTGCAACTTTTCAAGCCTTGGCGTGCAGAAGAGGAACTGCTTGGAGATTTCATCTGTTACGAAGACTCTTTCAATGCAGCCAAAGAAACCATAGAATGTCCTGTTTTTCCCAAATATCTAGAAATGTTGAATGCGGAAATCGAGCAGGAAGCAATGATTGCAGCTGAGATTGCTAGAGACAGTTCTCAGGACAGTCAGAGTTCTGTTTCATTGAGTCAGGATCCACTAGGAGGACCAGTTATCGAAAATGAAGCTGCCACTGCTATGATTGAAGTGGAAAGAGCCATGGCACATGCTCAGGAGGATGCGGTTAACTTAGAAGGCTTGGAAAGACAACTCAACGTTGAGCAGAGAAAAATATATGACAAAGTTACCAACCAAATTGATCATGTATTAAGTCATGAGAAGAAAGAGTGCTCATGTACGTCATTGAAGACTGTCCGACTGTACGTGAGTGGAGAAGCGGGAACTGGAAAAAGTTTCCTCATTAAAGCAATTTCATGTTATTTGCAGAAAAGGACTGAGTCATCGCTGTCTTGTGTTGTCACTGCTCCAACTGGACTGGCAGCACATAACATTAAAGGTATTACTTTGCATCGTCTACTGATGCTGCCAGTGGAGCATGATAACAAATTACAATACCACAAGTTATCTGGAGATGCTTGTTGTGAAGTTTCAAGAGTCTTGAGGAAAATTAAACTTCTTATCATTGACGAAGTAAGCATGGTTTCCAATGTCATGCTTGCCTTTGTGCATTTGAGAATGCAAGAAGTTCTTAAAACAGAGTATGATGTGTTATTTGGTGGCAAACACATCATTGTTTTTGGTGATCTTCTGCAGCTGACACCAGTGAAAGGACAACCTGTGTTCAAAATAGTCACGCATGAAGATACCAGGAAGTGTCTAGGGAGTATTGGCAACGTCAATATATGGTTAAACTTCAATTATGCTGAACTGCGTGAAAATATGCATCAAGCAAAGGATGAAGATTATAAGAATATTCTACAAGATGTTAGAATTGGAAAAGTGACCGAGCATGGGAAAGAAGCTTTACATGCACGATTACTGTCAAATTTGTATCCAGAAGAAGATGTTGTACCTGAGAATATTTTTCGGAAAATAACTGAGAAGAAATCTGGAATATGTTTGATGCCAACTCTTGCAGAATGTGCCATCTTCAACAACAAAATGTTGCATTTAGAAAACCAAGAGATTGTGAAACTGGAAGCTATTGACAGAGTAGAACATATGGGAGCAACAATTATTTTGTCTGAGAATTTGAAATCTAAATTGGATTCATTAGAGAAGACTATATCTAAAACTGCAGGTTTTGAAAAGACTCTGAATGTGTGCTTAAATTGTCGTATAATTTTAAGAAGGAATTTACATGTTGAAAGAGGTCTGGTAAATGCATCAATGGGTAATGTTGTTGATTTTGAGAAATACAGAAATAGAGATGGAATTGAATTTTTAAAAATTAAATTTGATGGTATTGAGGAAGTACAGCTAATTGGTCGTTGCTCTGCTAGGTTTTTGCTTGTAAAAGACTTATATGTTCGCCGTAAGCAATTTCCTGTTTGCTTGGCATATGCGGTGACAATCCATAAATTGCAAGGTTTAAGTGTGGACAGTGCATTGGTGAATATTGGCAGTTCTGTGTTCAAGGAGGGTATGGCATATGTGGCATTGTCACGAGTTAGAACTTTATCGGGATTGTACATGATTGAGTGTGATGTCACGAACATTTGTGCGGACCTAGATTGTGTTAAGGAATACAATAGGTTAAGAAAAGAGTATGCGCCACATTTGTCTCAATATCCTTTGTTTGAGAAACGTGTGGCAGGCCGGAAAGGAATAAATGTGACCAATAGTCGGGAGGTTGTAGCAAAAAGACAAAAAGTCGATGAACCTGAAATTATAAGCAGAAAGAAAAAGGATTCTGTTGAAGATGTTGTTGGTTTTCAATTTGAAAACAGTTCTGGTGTCAACTGCTATGCTAATGTAGTGGTTAATGTTGTCTTTTCTCTAGAAACTTTAAAAGAACAGATTGTGATCAATTCGGATCAAAGTTTTTGCTGCTTGCTGAATTCTGTGTTAGAGAAATGTAGCACTGATAGAACAAAAATCGAAAGTGTGTCTGAAATTCGAAATTTGTTAGACATATGTTCATGTCAAACACAATTCTCTCAAAATATTCAGCAAGATTGTCAAGAGTTTTTAATGTATATGCTTGATGTGTTACAAGATGAAGGTGTAGATGTAGATCACCTGGTTGGCCTTTCTTATCAATGGCAGCATGACTGCGAGAACTGTAGGCTATCAAGTACTAGTAGTGTAGACTCAGAAAGATTTATATATTTAACTTTGCCAGACAGTAAATCAGTGTCCTTTAATAAGCTGGTAAAATCAGCCGATCACAACATGGAGTGTAGCCAATGTAAGTTAGCAATGCTGTCCACATTATTTATACGAACATATGGCCAGTATGTCATTTTAATGTTCCAACGATGTAGGCCTGATGGAACAAAATTGACAACTTTAATTAAAAATTTTGTGGCTTCGCAGTTGTCAATATCAGGAAGGACTTTTGTAACTGCAGCAATTATATATCATGACGGTCCTTCAACAATATCAGGACATTACACAGCTTATTTAAAGTCTAGAAACGGCTGGTCATTCTGCAATGATTCTGTTTTAACTTTAAAAAAAAATTGCCTTTCCACCTTCAAAATTCTTACCTGGTGTTCTTACAATCAAAATTTTAGTGAAGGAATCTTGGGATTTGTTCTGAGGAATTTCAAGAGGCTATAATGGCTCCTACTCTATATGGCCTTGTGGATAATTGTAGTACAGAGCGAAAACTGTTTGTGTTTATAAGCTATTTCAAGCAGCAGATCAAAACAAGGAGTAGAGGAAATGTAAGTCTGCAATGCTGTCCACATTATTTATGGAAACTTATGGGTGAAATGTCATTTTACAATCTCAACTACATAAACTGGATGAAAATAAGTTGTCAAGTCTAATTAAAAATGTTTTGGCTACACAGTCATGGATTTCAGGAAGAACATTTGTAACTGCAGCTATTATATATTATGATGGTCCTTTGACAACATCAAGATATTACACAGCTTATTTGAAATATAAAAAAGGCTAGTCTTTCGGCAATGATTACCATTTTAGTATGAAGCAATGTTGCCTTTTGACTAGTTTTCAGAAGTGAGAATTTAGGGTAGGTAACTGGATTATAATGATTCTAGGTGTTGCTGTAATTTAGTGTGGTGTTTTAAATTGCTCTGTATGTCTCATTTTTCTTAAAACGATGGAGTTTATCTTTCAGAAAGTGGCGGGCAGAAAATAGTAACAGCACAACAGAGTATAAGCTGTTCATAGGACATCCTTTGACGTCATAGAAAGTAAGTTACTTTTGAGGAGTTTTGATTTGTGATTAATTATATTTTATGGGTTTTTTAAACACAATCATTTTGATTGTGTTTTTTTCCTCGCTGTTATATGATGAATACCTTCAACTCACTGTTTTCAGTGAAATTTGATATATTCTGAGAACAGCAAAAATAAACCATTAAATATGTATAATTAATTTTGTAAGTTGAATTGTGATTTTTAATATGTATTCATCTTGTCTCATGCTCACTCATCTTTTACTACCTTCTATTAATTTAAAAATGTTTGTTCTTTCTTACACAGATTAAAAGTATAAAAATAAGAAGTGACTAAGTTAACGACAATTATAAGGTAAATGTTTAGTACTCTTTACGTTACATCTCTATCAAATTTAACTTTTATTAGTTCCACTGCTTCATTTCTTTAACCCTCAGTTTCCTGCCTTTGCTACTTCCCTCATTTCTTTTTCTATTACTTATTTATACTACTCTTTCCACTCCTTTTCTCAGTCCCTCTTTCAACAGTATCTGTGTGTTACTCCCTCTATTTGTCTTTCTTTTAACATTACTCTCTGTTTACTTACTCTTCTTTTTTAAAAAAAAAAATTTTTTAGTTCGCTTCCGGTTCGCGTACCGGCGCACGAACCGGGAAGCGAATCAAAAGAAATAGAGGTTGCCAGAGTGCTAAACATTCTAGCAATTTCTTATAAAGGGGAGGTAGTTCTGAAAAGAACTTTTGTTTTATTTTTGTTGTTTTATATTTTTTTATTATTTTTCGGAACATTTTTATAGTTTTTTTGTATTTTTTGAACGGTTTTATATTTTTTTTGTTTTTTTGGGGGGGGGAACATAAATGATTCATTAGAAAGGGCTCAACAGGAGCAACAAAAAAAAGAACATTTATTTTCTGGGGCGTTTTGTACATTGATGATGTTTAAAAGCTCTATTGATTAGAGTTACACTCCTCTCTCCATAGGAAATTAATTTTCCGCAAATTATACAGGTAAATTTCATTTGGCCCAAGTTCATCTGTATATTTGGGACTGTCTCCCTTTCCTCTGATCCCGTCACTGCCTCTTCATTGTGGATGTACTGGCCACAGGTCGGGGGTTATCCACAAGATCACGTATTTGTGCAGCACTGTAATTTATCGGGTGCCACCTCTCCACATGGCGATGCATGGTATAATTACCATAACTGTATTTTTTTTCTGTTCCTCTGGACAGTTCATTTTTGCAAATCAGGCAGGTAACATAGATACTGCACAATGTAATTCATTGGCCGAATTTTTTATAGCCAAAATAGATACCATCTACTCCAATTTTGAGAAACCTGTCCCCTCTCCCTCGCTGTCTTACTTACCCGCCCCTATCCCACTTTCTGAACAGCTGACACTAGATGACCTGTCTCTTACTTCAGGTCAACTAATCCCTTCCACTCCCCCTGAACCTATGATCATCTGTGATTCCAGAATTCCCCGAGAAACCAGTTCTCCTGCCTCTCTCTCGATCGATACGTGGGAGCCATTTAACATTACGACTCTCTCTGACATTATTTGCAAAATTAAATCCGGTTCTCCACTGGACCCCCTTCCTCCCCATATACTAAACAGACTGGATCATTCCTCTCTTGCACTTATTGTAGATCTTCTCAATACCTCCCTTAAAACAGCTTCAGTACCCCCTGCATGGAAACATGCAATGATATTGCCCCTGTTAAAAAAGACTAATGCAGACCCTAGCATTCCATCTAATTTTCGCCCAATCTCACTTCTTCCGGTGCTTTCTAAAATCATGGAAAAACACATCAACTCCCAACTGTCAACCCACGTTGAAGCAAGTGGATTATTACATCCATCTCAATCCGGGTTCAGACGTGGCTTCTCGACTGAATCCACTCTGCTAGGGGTCTCCGAAAACATCCGATGCCGAGTTGATAAGGGGGAAACCGTGGCACTCATTTTACTTGATCTGAGTGCCGCATTTGATACGGTTTCCCATCCCATCCTTATCAATGCCCTCAGATCATCTGGGATCATCGGCACAGCTCTCAACTGGTTTGTTAGCTTTCTTTCAGATCGCACCTTTCAAGTTTTCTCCTCATCCTCTGCTTCTCAAACCTTCACATCGGCGTACGGGGTGCCGCAGGGTTCCATCTTGAGCCCCTTGCTATTCAATTTGTACGTCAGACCTTTGGCTACTATTGCTGAGAAATCTGGGCTCACTATTTACTCGTACGCCGATGATACCCAGGTTATCTACTCCCTTTCCTCTGACTCTCACTCCCCCTCCTCTTCCCTCTGTACAGGACTGAGCAACATCGCAGCCTGGATGTTGGACAATAAACTGCAACTAAACGGGGGAAAAACAGAGGTTCTTCTGTTCGGTCACAACACCACCTTATGGGGACCTCGGCAATGGCCTGTTCAAATGGGCCCTTTACCTACCCCATCCAAAACAGCTCGCAACCTCGGTGTCATTTTTGACGATCAACTATCTATGAAGAACCATGTGGTCAAAACTTCATCCACTTGCATCACTATCATCAAATGGTTGCGAAAAATCATTTGGATGCTTCCATTGGACACTCAGAAAACTGTGGTCCAGGCCCTTATCACCTCGAGACTGGACTACGGGAACATCCTTCTTCTGGGAGCCAGTAAAGAGGTGACGCGTAAATTACAGACAGTCCAGAACATGGCTGTGCGACTCTGCAAATTACCTAACATTTCCTCAACCTCCAATGCCCTTCGCTCCCTGCACTGGCTCCGAATTGAAAATCGGACAAAATTTAAGGCCCTTTGCATCATTCACAGAATAAATTCTGGTCTAGCTCCACCTTATCTCAACCCCTTGGCACAACTATACCATCCCCCTCGCAATTTACGATCTTCTAACCAACACTTACTTTCAGTTCCTAGAATTAAAAAAGCCAGAATGGGTGGCCGATCTTTTGCCTGGCTGGCCCCCTCACTCTGGAACTCTCTCCCCCATCAGACACGAACTGAATCCAACTACCTTAGGTTCCGCAGACAGGTAAAAACCTGGCTATTCAACATCTAATAGTTCTCTTCTGACTTTCCCCCCTCACCTTTTGGTTTTAGCGCCGGGAAACCTACGGGTAGCTGAGCGCTTTAGAAACTTAATTATAATAATACCGGGCGTTCACCTTTTTTTGTCCTTGGGGAAAAAAATTGCCAAATATAATTTTCTTTTATATGGGACTTCCTTGGCTGTTCTGGTAAAAACCTCCCTGTCCCTTGCTCCTCTTCCTCTTCTTCCTCTTCTTCCTCCTCTTGTTGGAGGATGACCTGAGGAGGTGGTCCTCTCTTCCTAGGAGGTTGTGGTGGTGGTGGGGGTCCACTAGCTGCAGCAATCATTGAAGCCATTTGTAAGGTAGTCAATGTAGGTCTTTCTCTCATAAAAATGAAAGTCAGAGTGAGGAAAAAAGATGGGGCTTTCATCATTTGGGAAAAAAAATGTTCTAAACCAATGAAAGTGTTATTTTAAGGTCATATGACCAAGCCTTCCATCATTAGGAAACCAAAAGTAAAATGAACCAATGAAAAGTTTTATAAACAAGTCCCATGACCTGTTATCGCTTCCGGTGCGCTGCGCTTCGCGCCTCGGTTCGCGTTCCGGAGCGCTTCCGGGTGCGCTAACGCGGCGCGTCATAAGACGCATTACGCGGTAATGTGATACGTCGCGCTTATGCGACGCGTCACGGTGTTGCTTTCTAACGCGGTACTTGCGCTAACGGAGCGTTTACCGGTTCGCGGACCGGGTCGCGGAACAAATTGAAGCACATTTTACAGCTTTTAAAATTTGCTATTAAAAAACCATTGAAATTCACTGAAAAAACCATAGGTTATAGACCATATAAAGTTAGGAATTAGCATTTACAAAACCTTGAAAATTTACTGAAAAAAACAAAGGTTATAGACCATATATAGTTAGGGATTAGCCTTTACAAAACCTTATTTTACTCACACAAAACCATTGAAATTTGCATATATAGTTAGTTGCACTAACTATATATCGCGCACCCGCAATCCACTGCTGATGATGTCACATATTACATCATTCATGACATGGTCAGTGACATCGCTGATGACATCACTGATGACAACTCAAATGACATCACTGACAACAACACTGATGACATCATTCATGTGTTAATATGATGAACCTCTTCAGACTCTAATATAACCTTAGATACACTCAGTGAAAACAGATTGTCACTCATCCATGGAGTTACTCATACACCTAGTCAGTCATGCAAGGAATCAATCACACCTCCATTTCCCCAACTATACAGTTATACACACCTTACTTATTCAAACATATTCTAACACATATTTACTCTCTTATACAATCACTAATAAAAGTTTTCAATGATCCATGCAGTCACTCACACATTCACTGGCACTTATACACAGTAATTTATATATGTCAACTCTCACATGTACTGTGTTTTACAAATGTACTTACTTTGACATGTAGCACTGAGATATCCATTCACTCACCAATACACTCATGCACACAGTCAACCACCCATACAGCTGTTTCCACATGCAGTTTGGAACCCAAACATCTAGTGAATTAACTGTTCACACATCTATGCACAGAGTCACACACCTCCCAGCCACCCACACACACACACTCACTCTCCCATACAAATACTTGGGCAACCAATCAATAACCCATATAGTTACTCATATAGCTACTGATCAACACATGCAGCAGTTTACAGAACAACAGATATAATGATGCACAAATTAAGACAGTTTAGTCACTAACCCATGCACTCAGTGAGACACAGTTAATCACTCTCTCATACAGTCAGTCATGCACCTACTAAATCCTTCATCCAGACACTTATACATCCACTCATTCTTCAATATTAAGACATATTTTAACTTTACAGAAACATACAGTCACTAGATGATGTCATCAGTGATGTCATCAGTGATGTCACTGACCATGTCATGAATGATGTAATATGTGACATCATCAGCAGTGGATTGCAGGTGCGCGATATATAGTTAGTGCAACTAACTATATATGCGAATTTCAATGGTTTTGTGTGAGTAAAATAAGGTTTTGTAAATGCTAATCCCTAACTATATATGGTCTATAACCTATGGTTTTTTCAGTGAATATAATCAATCAATCAATCAATCAAAGACATTTATAGAGCGCACTACCTACCCGTAGGGTCTCGAGGTGCTTTGGGGGGGGGGGGGGTGCCGCTACTGCTCGAACAGCCAGGTCTTGAGCTTCTTCCTGAAGGAGAGGTGGTCTTGGGTCAGGCGCAGGTCGGCCGGGAGGGAGTTCCAGGTCTTGGCGGCCAGGTAGGAGAAGGACCTTCCTCCTGTAGTGGCTCTGCGGATGAGTGGGACGGCGGCGAGGGCGTGGCTGGCGGATCGGAGGTGGCGTTTGGGAGCGTAGAAGTTGATTCAGTTGTTGAGGTAGCTCGGGCCTTGGTCGTGGAGAGCTTTGTGTGCGTGGGTAAGGAGGCGGAAGGTGATTCTCTTGTTGACCGGGAGCCAGTGCAGGTCTCTTAGGTGTCCGGAGATGTGGCTGTGTCGTGGGATGTCGAGGATGAGTCTGGCTGAGGCGTTCTGAATGCGCTGGAGTCTCTTCTGGATCTTGGCGGTGGTTCCGGCGTAGAGTGCGTTGCCGTAGTCCAGTCGGCTGGTGACGAGGGCCTGGGTGACGGTCTTCCTGGTCTCTGTGGGGATCCACCAGAAGATCTTCCGAAGCATGCGCAGGATGTTGAAGCATGACGAGGAGACGGCGTTGACTTGCCTGGTCATGGAGAGGGAGGAGTCCAAGATGAAACCCAGGTTGCGTGCGTGGTCCGTCGGTCTGGGTGCGGAGCCCAGGGCGGGGGGCCACCAGGAGTCGTCCCAGGCGGAGGGCGAGGAGCCCAGGATGAGGACCTCCGTCTTATCGGTGTTCAGCTTCAGGCGGCTCGTCGTCATCCACTCTCATCCCTTCGTGCAGGTTGGCTCTAGCGGCGGCGGGGTCGTTGGTCAGGGAGAGGATCAGCTGGGTGTCGTCGGCGTAGGAGATTATGTTGAGGTTGTGTTGGCGTGCGATGGCCGCGAGGGGGCTCATGTAGACGTTGAAGAGAGTCGGGCTCAGTGAGGATCCTTGAGGGACGCCGCAGATGACTTTGGTGGCCTCTGACTTGTACGGTGGTAGGCGGACTCTTTGTGTTCTTCCGTCGAGAAAGGAGACGATCCATTCCAGCGCCTTCTCCTGGATTCCGACGTTGCTGAGGCGCTGCACTAGGGTGCGGTGGCAGACCATGTCGAAGGCCGCGGAGAGGTCTAGGAGGATGAGGGCCGCTGTTTCCCCGTTGTCCATCAGGGCTCGGATGTCGTCGGTGGCGGCGATGAGGGCGGTCCCGGTGCTGTGGTTGGCACGGAATCCAGACTGCGATGGGTCAAGGGATCCATTCGTCTCGAGGAAGGTGGCCAGCTGTTTGTTGACGGTCTTCTCGATGACTTTGGCTGGAAACGGGAGTAGCGAGATGGGGCGGTAATTCTTGAGTTCGGTGGGGTCTGCTGTAGGTTTCTTCAGTAGAGTGCTGAGTTCGGCGTGCTTCCAGCTCTCGGGGAAGGTGGAGGTGTCGAATGAGGTGTTGATGATGTCCCGCAGGTGGGGTGCGATGACAGCGTCGGCTTTGTTGAAGACGTGGTGAGGGCAGGGCTCGGTTGGAGATCCGGAGTGGACGGAGTTCATCGTGTGGACGGTGTCTTCGGTGTTGACCGGGGTCCAGGCGCGGAGGGTGGTGGTGGGTGGAGGTCCTGCGGTCGTGGCGTGCGTCGGTTGAGTGCTGAAGCTGTTGTGTATGTCCGCGATCTTGTTGTGGAAGTAGGAAGCGAGGGAGTTGCAGAGGTCTTGCGAAGGGGTGATGTCGTTGTTTCCGGCGTTGGGGTTGGAGAGCTCTTTCACGATGTTGAAGAGTTCCTTGCAGTTGTGTGCGTTGTTGTCCAGTCGGTTTTTGAAAGCCGTTTTCTTGGCGATGCGGATCAGTTGGTGGTGTTTCCGGGTGGCGAGCTTGAGGGTGGTCCTGTTGTCCGGCGTGGGTTCCCTTCTCCAGGCTTTCTCGAGGGCTCGGCAGTTCTTCTTGGAGCTCTTGAGTTCGTCGGTGAACCATGGGGCTCTCTTACTGCCGGGTCTGCTGGGCGGGGTCCTCAGTGGGGCGAGTTCGTCCGCGCAGTTGCTGATCCACTTCGTGAGGTTGTCGGCGGCCTGGCTGGGGTTCACTGAGCTGGCCGGAGGGTGCTGGCTCAGGGAGGCGGCGAGCTGGTCGGCTGTGATCTTGTTCCAGCTTCTACGGGCAACCTGTTGCTGGCGGTGGTGGGTCGTCGTTCTTCTGAAGGTGAAGTGGATGCATCTGTGATCTGTCCAGTGGAGTTCTGTGGCGTGGCTGAAGGCGATGTCTCTGCTGGATGAGAAGATGGCGTTGAGTATATATATATATATATATATATATATATATCAGTGATGTCATTTGAGATGTCATCAGTGATGTCATCAGTGATGTCACTGATCATGTCATGAATGATGTAATATGTGACATCATCAGCAGTGGATTGCGGGTGCGCGATATATAGTTAGCGCATCTAACTATATATGGAATTTCAATGGTTTTATGCGAGTAAAATAAGGTTTTGTAAATGCAAATCCCTAACTATATATGGACTATAACCTATGGTTTTTTCATTGAATTTTCAAGGTTTTGTAAATGCAAATTCCTAACTATATATGGATTATAACCTATGGTTTTTTCATTGAATTTCAATGGTTTTTTAAAAGCTAATATCTGTAGCTGTAAAATATATTCTTCTTTAAATCTTGAAATATATTTTTCATGTTCTTTACACAATTTTTTAAAAACATTTTTTTTTGTTTCGCTGCCAGTCCGCGAACCGGTCAGCTTCCGGGTAGCTCAATTTAAAGCCGCGGCTTAGTACGCGAACCGGTAACCGTTCCTTTAGCGTAACTGTTACGTTCGCATGACGTTTTGCATTATCGCGAAATACGTCATTGGACGCGCCAAGTTAGCGGACCCGGAAGTGGACCGGAAAACGAAGCAAAGCGCGAAACGTACACACAGCAGGTCATGTGACTCGATAATAACACTTTTCATTGGTTCATTTCACTTTTGGTTTCCTAATGATGTAATAATTGGTCATGTGATAAAAAATTAACACTTTTCATTGGTTTAGAATTTTTCCTTCTCCCAAATGATGAAAACCCCTCCTTCTTTCCTCACTCTGACTTTCATCTTGGTGAGAGAAAGACCCTTTTTGATTCATCAGCAATGGCTTCAATGGTTGCTTCAGCCAGTGTGCCACCACCACCTCCTCCACCTCCTCATGGGAAGAAAGGACCACCTGCTTCAGTAATTATGGAAGAGGTGGAAAATCAAGAAGAGGAAGAAGAGGAAGAACATTCTGAGTTTTTGCCAGAAGAGCCCAGGAGATATAACAGGAAAGAAAATTACATCTGGCAATTTTTTAAATTTCCAGCTGACCAAAAAAAAGTCAATGCAAGATACGTCTTTTGCCGTATTTGCGGCGAACGTCTTTCAAGGGGCACTGACAAAAAGTACAGCTATGGGAATTATACAATGCACAGGCACATGAGTCGGTGGCACCCTAACAATTACAGCAATGCCCAGCTTCGCGACCAACAACAAAATCCCCCAGAAATGGCAAGAAGATCTGTTGTTCAGGAGGTATCAGGACCGGAGGCGAGGGAGGTGATACCGAACATCCAAATCAACATGGGTGAAGTGAAGCAAGTCTGTGTGTGGTGCAACCAGACACTTTGCTACCGCGAAAGTAGCATTACCCTTATAATGAGAGCCATCAACAATCATGTGTGCCCAAAACGCCCCAAAAAATAAATTCATCTTTTTTTTGTTGCTCCTGTTGAGCCCTCTTCGATGAATCATTTTTGTTTCCCCCTTTCCCCCCCAAAAAGTAAAAAAAAATACAAAATGTTCAGAAAAAAACAAAAAAATATAAAAAATGTTCAGAAAAGTAATAAAAAAAATGTAAAACAACAAAAAGAAAAAAAAAGTTCTTTTCAGAACTACCTCCCCATTATTAAAAAAAATTGGTAGAATTCTTTGAACTCTGC
Organism: Lissotriton vulgaris; assembly: GCF_964263255.1. Classification (NCBI taxonomy): domain Eukaryota; kingdom Metazoa; phylum Chordata; class Amphibia; order Caudata; family Salamandridae; genus Lissotriton; species Lissotriton vulgaris. The sequence continues at coordinate 52,056 of NW_028247698.1, read as the reverse complement.
CAAGCTCTATTTCTATTAGTTCGCTCCCAGTTCGCACTCCGGTACGCGAACTTTGAGCGCACCAAAAAATTTTTTTTTAAAAAAAGGAACAGTAAGTATAAGGAAAGGAAACAGACAGTTATGTTACAAAAAAGACAGCTATAGGGAGTAAAGAAAAGATACTGTGACCCGCAATTCACTTCTGATCATGTCATATATTACATTATTTTTGACATGGTCAGTGACATCATCAGCAGTGGATTGCGAGTAACAGTTTTTTTTGTTTACGTCCTATAGCTGTCTTTTTTGTAACATAACTGTCTGTTTCCTATCCTTAAACTTACTGTTCCTTTTTTTAACAACATAATAGATGTGAAGACCTACCATTGCAGTAAAACATGCCCACTTATTACATCATTCATAACATAGTCAGTGACATCATCAGCAGTGGAATGCAGGTTAAAAAAGTAGAAAACATTTACCTTATAATTCTTGTTAATTTTTAAAGAAAATTTTTCATACATTCAATCTGTAAAAGAGAGAACAAACATTTCCAAAAATATTAAAACATGTATTTAAAAATTAGAAAAAAGAAGGGAAAAGGTTCAAGAAGAAACACTTTTTAAACAACTTTGACACTTATAGAAACCTCTACTTCTCTACGACCCCTACACAATCCTAAATATATTTATTTTCAACAAACAGTATCTTCATGCTGATGAAATGAGGCCTATTTTGAAATATGATGCTTCTTTTGCATTGCTTATGTCTCACAATAGTGATGCAATAACAGCGCAAAAGAGATGTAAAACCATCATAAAATTGTGTCTAACATTTAAAATGATTGTTTTAGGATGCAAATAGGATGTGTGCTTTCAAGAGCTTTCTTTGAGGTGAGGCCTCTTTTCTTTTTAAAAAAAAAAAACAGTACCCAGAAGTACAGCACTGTAAGCATTAAAATTGACACTTACAGAAGACTCAGCTTCTCCATATCTACCTCACATTTCTAAATGTATATCATAAGTACAAAAAGCATAACATTAATTATACATGTTAAATGGTTTATTTTTGCTGTTCTCAGAATGTATCAAATTTCACTTAAATCAGTGACTTGAAGATATTCATCATGTAACAGCGGGAAAAAAAAACACAATCAAAATGACTGTGTTTAAAAAACCCATACAACCTAAGAAATCTGATTTCAAAACTCCTTAAAATTAACTTACTTTCAATGACGTCGAAGGATCTCCTATAAACAGCATCCACTCTGTTGTGCTATAAATATTTTCAGCCCGCCACTTTCTGAAAGAAAACCTCCATCGATACGTAAAATATGTTACATAGAAAAAAAGACTTCTCTCATTCTATCACATGTTTCCACTAGGCCAAATCATGTTGCCGCGATTCGCAAGTCTTGTAATTCTTCCAATCAAATCCCGACATTTTCTATTTTCGCAACTTTCAAAAATAAAATATTTGAGATTATTTTCACAATCCTGGACTACTAATATCTTACTCTTCTTTGTCACTCATGTTCTCCTTTTCCTATGACACTGATACTGCTTACTATGAAGCAGACTTACTTGCATCAGGTTTATATAGTTGGATTTTTAATCTAGACAGCATTGCAGACTTACATTCCCTCTACTTAAAATTTTGGTTTTAAAAACACCAGGTAAGAATTTTTAAGGTCAAACGGCAATTTTTTTTTGAAAGTTACAACGGAATCATTACAGAATGACCAGCCGTTTCCAGACTTTAAGTAAGCTGTATAATGTCCTGATGTTGTTGATGGACCATCGTGATAGATAATTGCTACAGTTACAAAAGTCCTCCCTGATATTGACAGCTGAGAAGCCACAAAATTTTTTATTAAAGTTGACAATTTTGATCCATCAGGCCTACATCGTTGGATCATTAAAATGACATACTGGCCATATCTACGTATAAATAATGTTGACATCATATCACATTTACATTGGCTACACTCCATGTTGTGATCCGCTGCATTTACTAGCTTATTAAAGGACACTGATTTACTGTCTGGCAAAGTTAAATATATAAATCTTTCTGAGTCTACACTAGTAGTACTTGATACCATACAGTTCTCGCAGTCATGCTGCCATTGATAAGAAAGCCCAAACAGGTGATCTACATCTACACCCTCATCTTGCAATACATCAAGCATATACATTAAAAACTCCTGACAATCTTGCTGATTATTTTCAGAGAAGTCTGTTTGACCTGAACATTCATCTAACAGATAACGAACTTCAGACACACTTTCTACTTTTGTTCGATCAGTGCTACATTTCTCTAACACAGAATTCAACAAGCAGCATAAACTTTGTTCCGAATTGAACACAATCTGTTCTTTTAAACTCTCTAGTGAAAAGAGAACATTAACCACTACATTTGCATAGCAGTTGACACCAGAACTGTTTTCAAATTGAAAACCGACAACATCTTCAACAGAATCCACTTTCTTTCTGCTAACAATTTTCGGTTCATTGACTTTTGGTCTTTTTGCTACAACCTCCCTACTATTACTGATATTTCTACGTTTCCGGCCTACCACACGTTTCTGTTTGCATTTCTTAATATTTGTTATTAAATTAACTATTATCCTATTACGGAACATTCGTTGTCGAATGTCCCTAAACTGTTCTTTCCTTCTACTATCATGCACAGAGTTATCTCTTCCTCTGCCAGTAACATTTTTATAAAAACATCACCGTGCTGTCTTTGACGTTTTCGAGCCTTTCTAATTCTATTTTTTGTAGGCATTTTCCAAACTATGAAAGAATCTGCAGTTGAATCTGTTGAAAAATATAATAAAAAATGTTAATAACCACTATTACCAAACAGTAAATGAATAACAGTCATCAAAAACGTAATGCCCTACTTATTATTTAACATAGCAAATCAAGGCATATGACTGTGTATGATGTTATTTTTCTTTTTTAAATGGAAAGCGTTCATCATGGTGCAAGTTTCTTGTAAATACGCTCCCACCTGCGAAACGGAACTTTGCAATGCGAAGCTGCTTGGGTCCCCGGTGTCTGTCAACATTCTAAACAGTCCGGAGCAGCCGCCATCTTATCTCTCGGTAGGATCGAGAGAGAAGAAGAGGTGAAAAACGAAGGGGAAATTTAATGAAAGGGGGCAAAGTATACCCCTGTTGACCCCCTAGGAATGTTGTTGGAATTTTTAAAGGGTCCCCTGGGGAAAATAAAAAAAAAATATTTTTCATGATAGAACCGCTTCCCAAACACCGAACTGGGCCGCAAACTGCACGAGAATACGCCATTTTGTGCTTCGTTTTAATTAAATTACTAGGAATAAGGAGGTGCGGGAGACGTATCCTAATCCCTTATATTTTCTGAGCGTGGCTGAGGAGTCTCATATATGTTGATTCATTTATAACAACGTGGTATTTTATCAAGCCTGTGCGCTAAAATTATCGCCGATAAAGCGGCGATAATGGGCTTGATAATATGCTCTGTGGAATTCCAATCGAAGCCCATTTTAGATGTCTTCACATCTAGCATGTGCTTCGATTGGAAATCCATAGAGCATATTATCAAGCCCATTATCGCCGCTTTATCGGTCGTTTTCGGCCGATAAAGCGGCGATAATTGAAGCGCACAGGCTTGATAAAATACCACATTGTTATAAATGAATCCTTATTGAGACACAATGTCTGCGCCAACTTGCCTTTTTTACAATGCCACAATTTTGTCGTGCACGGCAGCCATTTTACATGCCAGGCTGGTCTCAGCCTATCACCTAGCCCTGCGAATGTAGGGAAATATTATCAAACCTGAACACTAAAATTATCGTCGCATTATCGGCCGAAAACGGCTGATAAAGTGGAGATAATGGGCTTCATAATATGCTCTGTGGAAATCCAATCGAAGCCCATGTTGGATAACATGGCTAAAAACTACTCAGCACCATTGTTTGGACATTATTAACATGGCTATGTAACTCCCATAATCAAAATTTAAATTTGCCAAGCACACTTGTGTTACTGCATGCCAGAATGCTACACTGAATATGCAATTACAATTTCGCAAAGTAACAAAATCTATTTCTATATCACTACAGACAAAGCCACAATTTAAAAACACAGCTTTCTTCATCATTTTCTCCTTAGCGATAAAAAGCGGTAGCAATGCATGAATATCACGCTGAAAAGTCAGCGATATTCATGCATTATCCTGCAAATGCTCTTAGCCATGTTATCCACCTCCCATTGGATAACATGGCTAAGAACTGCTCGCAAATGCGAAAAAAAACGGCCGCAATGCATGAATAACGCTGAAAAGTCAACGATATTCATGCATTATTCAGCAAATGCTCTTAGCCATGTTATCCACCTCCCATTGGATAACATGACTAAGAACTGCTCAGAGCCCCATGAGGAACGCTTTCCATTTAAAAGAGAAAAAATAACATCATAGAAAAGAATCGTTTTTAAACACAGCATATAAATCAATTGTATACCTGCATTCAAGAGGAAATGACTGAAAATGTCCTTGAGACACACAAAAGCGTTTTCTGGAATGCCCTAGCACCATTTTTCCGACATTATTAACATGGCTATGTAACTCCCATAATCAAAATCTAAATTTGCCAAGCGCAGGTGAGAGCGTATTTACAAGACACTTGCCCCATGAGGAATGCTTTCCATTTAAAAATGAAAAAATAACATCAAAGACACTCAAATGCCTTATAAATATGACCCAAAACAACCTATGAAGCTCTAACAGTACATATCCAGAAATGTAATTGATTTCAAAATGGTTTTTAAAAACAACAGATCTGTTTCAGCTTACATAAGAGACCATGGAATGCGCTTCATATACAACAGTACCTTGAGTTACTACATGCCAGAATCCTACACCGAATATGCAAATACAATTTCTCAAAATAACAAAATCTATTTCTATATCACTACAGACAAAGCCACAGTTTTAAAACACAGCTTTCTTCATCATTTTCTCCTTAAATCATTCTATTCTATATCTAAAATAAATAAATCTTTTCTCACCTTAGCAAATACTTTTTGGATTTTAAAAACAGTCTCAGAAATACACCAAATTGTCTTCAGCAGAAGAAAAAGGATGCACTCCAGAGGCTGCAGCTATTGAAAGCACAGAAATACAGATATTCATTTCACATATCTCTCATATTAGCCAATCATAACTCTTTCCTCACTTTTTTCAAATCAAAACTCTTCCCCCCTCTGCCCTCTCTGCCTTTTTTCCATAGCAACGACCTCCTGGAAGACCTCTCATGTTTGCAAATTCACACAACAATGTTTCAATTGAACTCTGAACTCTCAGTGCACCTGCGTATCCAGTGGAATCTTTCATTAAAAGTTTCTTCCTTGACCATTGAAATTACATGTTTCAAGAACACATCCATGCACCCTAACTTTCTGTTTTCAGAAATGGAAATGCACCAATCACTGCTAATGAATCATTAGCATTGGAAATCCACAGTTTTTTTTCTTTACAAACTCCTACTGTTTCAACTGCCCTTTCATTACCACACTTCATCTGACTGCAGCACAACCTTCTCCCACCATGTTTAACGTCTGGATTGTTGGACATAGTTACATCCACTGGGCTCAAAGGTATGCTGACAACAGAAATTTACACAACCTCAATTTACAAGATGTGGAAATTAAATGGTTGGGCCAAAGAGGATTAAAATGTCACCAATTGATACCATTGGTGAAAACCTTTATGCATTTGCCAAAACCTGACCTGTTAATAGTGCATTGTGGAGGTAATGATTTGGGCACTTTAACAGGAGTAGGTCTGGAAATGCTTTTAAAGGACACCTTTGAGCAATTAATGGCACTTTTTCCTCAAACTGCCTTGGTATATTCCAATATATGCCAAAGACAGAAATGGAGGTGGTCCAACCAATTTGGTCCACAAATTGAGAAAGCGAGGAAGCATGTAAACAAATCTGTTTCAGCTTTCATGAGAGACCATGGAATGGGCTCCCTGTACAATAATAACTTGCGTTACTACATGCAAGATATCTACAGAGGAGATGGAGTTCACTTCTCAGATGAGGGCAACAGAATTTTCATTCTGAATTTAAGACTGTGCATTGGTACCTACTTATAAGTACCTAAATGGACCATAAACCCAAAAGCTCTTCTCAGAGCTACCCTTCATCTGATCACTCACAATTAATACTTTTCTCTAACTTATTTCTGTAATTTTCAACAAACTACGCTCAAAGAGCGCTACCCGGTACGCGAACTGGAAGCTAACCGCCCAAAATTATTTTAAAAATGTTTTTTCTCCGCACATATGGTCCTCCTCAGCCACCCTCAGAAAACCTGGGGGGTCAAAATACTTGTACCGTGTCCCCTTCTACCCTTTCTGAACATTATTTAACCTCCATTTTATATGTTAATTCGACCAAAACACAAAATGGTGGACTCCCGTTACGCTTCTAGTTCGCGGACTAAACTGCTTCCCGGGAAGCGGCCCAAAGAAAAGGTGGGAAAGTAATTCACAGAAAAAGGACTGGAGACACTCTCACCAAATATAGATTAGCTCATACTACATAACAATCCCTTTCATTTTCACAAATTTGATTGAAATTCCATTTAGCCATTAAGCCTGTAGACCTCTCTAAATACCTTGAGGTAAATTACTTCACAAAACACATCTGAAGTGTTGGAATTGACAACCAATAAAAATGTTACTTTCATTTTCTACTTTTATTACCTGATATTTGATTGGTTATATACCTGAATATATATAAAGGAAGAGAAGAAAACACAGCCATTTTGACTGCTACTTCTTGTTGTACATCACATTTCAATACTTACCTAAGACTTCAACTTGTTTCTGAAGGTAAGTTGTTATTTTTAAAAATGAAGTATATTGTGCACTATAACTTGATATGGTAGACTTTTTCTGATACATATACACTATCCCTCTGTAGTAGTTATGGATTTAGATAGACTTCTCTGTTATAGTTAGGAATGGAGTTAGGCTTCTCTTCGTTAAATTACATACACTTTTTTATAGTCATATTTCCACTCTGATACTATACACTGCCAAAAGAAAAATTCACTGATAAAAACTGCCTATCTAAAATTAATCCCAACAGTGCCCAATCTCTACTAATATATATTTTTTTATTCAAAATTTCAGGCAAAATGGAAGGCGAACAACAAGTTTTTCAATTGAACTGAAGGAGAGCAGCCAAGACAAAATTGATGACTTTATGGATGACAGTAGAGACCACGAACTTCTACAATGTGTTGAAGCAGTGGACAACCTGCTTCAAAATGAAAAAAAATTACACCCTATAATAAATTATGACATTTCTGACAATGAAATGTTAGAAAATTTAATAAAGTATGAAACACAATCATAATAAAAAAAAATTAAAAATAAAGAAAACAAAAAAAAACCAACAAAAACAACAAATAATTAACATACAGTATTAGAAAAGTCTATCATTCTTTTATCCTTATAGCTTTTATCCTTATAGTACGCTGCCCAGAGCGCTTCCCGGTTCGCGTACTAGGAGCTCACCACGCATAAATAATTTTTTTTTTATTTTTTTTTTTTGCCCTGCAGAAACCTTTTACAACCTCCACATAAAACCTAGGGGGTCAGGGAGGATCTACTATGCCCCCTTATCGAAATTTCCCCCTTTGTTTTGGCCTCCTCTTATCTCTCGATCCTACCGAGAGACAAGATGGCGGCCGCACCGGACTGTTTAGAATGTTGACAGACACCGGAGAGCCAATCAGCTTCGCTTCGCATAGTTCCGATAAGCGAAAAGTACGCGAACCGGATCGCTGCCCGGAGCGCTGTTACAGATATATATCTTGATTTAAACGTTAATTTCTCAAAATCCACTGAAGCACATATATTGAGACCTAGCAAAGGCACATCGGGCTAACAGTCCCTACAATTTTGCCAAGTTTCGTGCAAATCCATTCAGCCGTTCGAGCTAAAAGTGAGTCCAACCGCCCTATGGAAAACTCAATGTTAAAAACGCGTTTTGGGACCCCCCTTTTTTCTCAGCCCCCCCTTGATGAAACCCCCCCAAATTTCCAGGAGCTGCTCAGAAACAAAATGTGCCATTTTCCTGAAAATTTCAGCCGATTCCGTCCACAAACGCCAAAGTTATTAGACATAGAATTTTCAGAAATCCCATAGGGAAAAAATCCTAACTATATATACCTACTGGCGACCGCCAGTAGGTAATATATATATATATATATATGCGCAAACTCCCAAGAGCGCCACTTCAGGTCCTAGTGCGACTCAGAACCCACGAGGCAAGTAGGAGACGGACCACAATCAGGATTCACAGATGTTTAATGCACGAAGGTTGGAAAATGCGAGGGCAAGACGCGTTTCGGGCTTACAAAGCCCTTGTTCACATATATATAAATCCAAAGGTTCCCCGAGCTTTAAAGACGCAACTCCGTGAGTGAATGTTCACAGAACCTTAATTAACAGGAAGCGGTTTTGTGGACCCCAATTAATTCCAGTCCCTACGCGTTTCAGGGCACACCTGCGCCTTCATCATGGGGTAAGGCAATTTGGAACACCAGAAATGGACTACAATATTATTTCCCTGTGCGAGCATGTGATCTCCAGTGAACAGCATGCTGGGTATAACAGTCCCGATTTTTCTCCACAGTGGAGTCCAATGTCCAAAATCCATTTTCTCTGCCAATGTCACTTAAAATCATAGCCCTCCAGTGGGCTCCGGTCCACACCACCGCTGCCAAATTGTAATTCACTCACGCTGGAACAGGCTGCACCGATGTGCAGCCACTCAGATCTTCAAAGCTCGGGGAACCTTTGGATACACATATATATATATATATATATATATATATATATATATATATATATATATATATATATATATATATATATATATATATATATATATATATATATATATATATATATATATGTATATATATATATATATATATATATACGCATGCATATATATAAATACATATGCATATATATGCATATATATATATGTGTATATGTGTGCGTTTAGAGAGAGGTAGAGAGGTAGAGGCGTAGAGGTAGAGGTCTAGAGGTAGAGCGGTAGAGGTAGAGAGGTAGAGAGGTAGAGACTAGTAGAGAGAGAAGTAGAGAGAGGTAGAGAGTAGAGAGTGAGTAATAGAGAGTAGAGAGTGAGTAGTAGAGAGTAGTACAGAGCAGTAGAGAGAGTTGCAGAGAGTGAGTAGTAGAGAGTAATAGGGTGATTAGAAGTGTGAATAGTAGAGAGTGAGTAGTAGAGAGTGAGTAGTAGAGAGTAAGTAGTAGAGTGAGTAGTAGAGAGCGGTAGAGAGTGAGTATTAAAGAGTAGTAAAGAGTGAGTAGTAGAGAGTTGTAGAGAGTGACTAGTAGAGTGTGAGTAGTAGAGAGTGAGTAGTGGAGAGTGAGTGGCAGAGAGAGAGAATAGTAGAGAGTAGTAGAGAGTGAGTAGTAGAGTGAGAAGTAGAGAGTAGTAGAGAGAGAGTAGTAGAGAATGAGTAGTAGAGAGTGAGTAGTAGAAAGTGAGTAGTAGAGTGAGTAGTAGAGGGAGTAGTAGAGAGGGAGTAGTAGAGAGTAGTAGAGAGAGTAGTAGAGAGAGAGTAGTAGAGAGGGAGTAGTAGAGAGTAGGAGAGAGTGAGAAGTAGAGAGTAAGTAGTAGAGAGTAGTAGAGAGTGAGTAGTAAAGAGTGAGTAGTAGAGAGAGAGTAGTAGAGAGTGAGAAGTAGAGAGTAGAGAGTAGTGAAGAGTGAGTAGTAGAGGGTTGCGGATTCGGAGAGGCAAGATGGTGGCCGCTTGAGTGGCCGGTGCAGAGCTGTTGCGGCGAGGACGCTAATATAGATGAAATCCTCGGTATAGCGCACTGCAGAGTAACCCACCAGTTTAATACGGAATAAAGGCTCAAGCATACCTTGCTTTGAGGCGCATTTGGCGCTGGAGTGGAGTAATGTGGCTGACCCTCGCTCGGCTCGGGTCTTCGAGGCAGCGTCTGAGGGCTGTGCTGCGGGCGCTGGAAGCTGTCATTCCCGGCTGCTTCGAGCCGAGAGGTGGGCGGAGTCAACCGCCGATTCAAAAACAGCCGCGGAGTTCGATTCGGCGTCGGCGTAGTCGGGAGAGGAAGCAGAAACCCTTCTACACCGGGGACTGTTGTCGGGCGGACTATCGGCAGCAGAGGTGGCGCCTGTACGAAATGGCTCCTAAACAAAACCTCTGCTCGAAATCAGGCAATGCCAGGAAAAAAGCCCCAAAGCATGAGGCGGAGACTGAAATAACAGACTTAACGCGTGGAGAAGAGCTTTCCTCACAAGACCAGCAAAGAAAGAGACAGCACGGTGCCCTCAAAACCCGATTGGCTACCGCTACTGTTCTGGATATGCTGGTAAAGGCTGGTAAGGAGAAGGGGCAGAAGGTTTTAGGAGAAAGTACTCCTCTGGATGAGCATAATATACCAGGGAACCTTGTTGTACCCCATATTACCCAAGTACCCGTGGAAGTACCAGTGGAAGGAACGCCCATTGAAGTAGGTTGTGTAAAGGAGATGCTACCTAGTAGTAATAAAAATCTGGAGACCTCGGGTAATGGGGAGACTAGATCTGCGGGAGTAGAAGGTCTACCTGGCTCATTAGAAGTCCTGTTAGAACCCCCAGTTTCTGAAATTGAAGATGTGATTGATGGGGCAACAGCGGGAGCCACTGGTGAAAAGGAGAGTGATGTATAAACCACGTGTAGTGGTTTTTATTTTTAATTTTTATGTTTATATTTTCAGTGGGACAGCTCTCTCTTAAACAATGGAAAGATGAGAGCATTTATGTGCTTTTAAAATACCCCTCACACACTAAGAAAATCCAGTAGTGTCATGCTTCATCATGGGGGTCTTCCCGTCCCTCTACGGGGCGGGGCGTGCTGCGACCAGTGGACTACGCGGGAGCACTAGATATTTATGACAAAGGCTATGTGTAAGTGCAGAAAATGTCAGTGAAGTGTAGGGACCTAACTAGTGAAAGTGAAAAATGGTTTTAAAAAAAGGTTAAAAATTCCCTGGCTAGTAGAAAAAAATTATTTATTCATATCTCTAGCTGGGAATATTAAGAAGGGGGTTTTGTGGTAGAACAATTAGTTAACTACCTGGTCAACATGTTTCGTAGACAGTCCCCTACTGTCTACTCATCAGGACCTTCTACTGGTCCCTACAGGAAATGCTCGGTTATCAATATGTAAGCCTATTGTCCTACAAACTAGCAGCAAAAATAAGCTGCCAGTTTGGACTAAGGGGCATGAGCTGGCCCCATTGAGAGATTAATAGTTATCTCGTACTTAAGTAAAAAAATATGAAGTCAAAAATATTGACTTAATGCGGTCTTCATTAGACATAAGAGTCATGCCCCATGAGTCGGCAAGCAAAGGGTTTCTCATTCCGTGGTATACACCTCCCGAGTCCAATGCCTCATTCCTACCCTTGTGCCGCTCCGTCAACTCACGCTTTAGAAAGGAGCAGGGTGTCGTCGGCGAAGATTAGCATCGGATATTTTGACCCACCCAGAGATGATTTATGAAGAGGAGAAACAGGGTAGGAGCCAACACGCAGCCCTGGCGCACCCCTCGTTGGACTGGGAAGCTGTTGGTCACCTGGCCCTGCTTGCCCCACCTCACTCGGGCAAAATTGTCCTCATGCAATCTCATGACTAATTCCAAGAGTTCGACAGGTAATCCCATACGTCTTAATGCTTCCCATAGTTTCACCCTTGGAACTAAGTCGAAAGCCGACTTGAGGTCTACGAATGCTGCATAGATAACCCCTCCACCCAAGAAGACCACCTTCCAGTAGAGCATGGTGAGTCTGAACACTTGATCTATAGTGCTGGTGCTCAATCTAAACCCTGCCTGCATGGAGGAAAGTATATTGTTCTGTTCTATCCATCCCTGGATTCTTGCAAGTACCATTCTTGATACTATTTTTTGGAGTGAATCGATCAAGCTTATGGGGCGATAGTTGTTTGGCAATGAACGATCCCCTTTTTTATATATAGGCAGTATCTCAGCCCATTTCCAGGATTGTGGAATCCTTGCCCCTGCTGCAATGGCATTTGCTAATAGGGTGATGTATGGGACCCATAGATCAAGATTTAATTTAAAAAGGTCCGCTGGGATAGCATCTAGACCGGGGGCTTTTCCTGACTGGACGGAGCCGAGGGCATGCACCGTATCTGAGGCGGAAAAAATAAGTGGGGCCCCGGGGTTTGTGGACTGTGCCCCCAGTGCAGGCTTGATTACCAGTTCTGGTTCGGCGCTCATATCTTTAAATTGGGTTGAAAAGAATTCCACCCAGTCCAGAGCAGAGACATGGTTAACCGGTATTTGGGAATCCGGATCCCTGCCCCACCTAATAGTCTCCCAAAATTTCACTTGGTTAGATGACTTGCACGCCATAAGTAGATCTGACCAGTAAGAATCATCCCAATCCCTCTTGGCGATCCAAAGGACCTGCTTGTAGGACTGCCTGGCTTTCTTGATGTCATGGGAGATCCTCGATTTAACAGCTGCTATTAATTTACTGTGGGCTTCCCTGCAACTCTTGTTATACCATCTTTTGGGGGCCTTGAATACCTTATTTTTTGATGGCTTAGTGAGCAGGCTTTTAAGTTCCGTAAAACACTTCTCATGGAGGTTGATAATTAAGGAGTCGGCCCCAGCAGGGGGGGGATAAATCTATCATCTTACCCCTTGTTTCTAAGACTAACTCCTCTATTTCATGAGTAAGCTCTGGGTCAGCTATGACCCTAGGCCATTTAACCCGTCTTCTGTAGTTACACAATATTGTGTCGGACGTTAGGCAAGTTGTTACCATAGGACCGACACCCAGTCCGGGAACCCTAAGACCCAAAGAGAGGGGATTGTGGTCACTCTCTGGCCTAGGCTCTACCTCCATATCTATTATGAGTGGCCGTTTACTGCCCGTAGCCCCCACTCGAGGCAGAATCCCAGCCAGTGAAGGGCCGCCTCGGTTCCCCTGACACCCTTACTTATAGTCAGCGGGGGGATATTCCAAGCAGTATCCTCATCTATTCCCACATCTTCTGCCAGACTAAGGATGGGTTCATAAGAGCAGTTCAGGTCGCCTGCTACTAGAATAAAACGGTCACCACTGAACTTCTTCAGAAGGCTATCTAGATCGTTCAGGACCGGTTGCTTGCGACCACCCTGACAGCCTCGGGCGTAGATGTTAATTAGGAGAATGTCCTTATAATTATCCTTTCTAAGGCTGATACATAGTAGGTCAGCATTCTCTACCAAGATTTCCTTAGCTTGGAGTCCCATGGTGTTTCTAATCCACACCGCAAGTCCTCCAGAGGCCCTACCCTTGAGGCCCTGTATGGCGGGCTTGTAATAATTCAAGAAGCCTGATCTGAATAGAGGGACAATTGCCCAGGTTTCCTGAAAAATGATGATATCATACTTGTTGATAAAATCGACCCAATCATCGTTATCCAAGCGACCCCTTAGCCCTGCAATATTCCAGGAAGCCACCCTGATTGTTCCTACTGAGCTACTAGATGGAATGGTCTCCGATAAGCCCAAGTCATCCGCCCTGATCTCAGTGGATCTGGTGACATGACCAGGGACTGGACTAGGGCCTTCGGAGAGAGCAGGACTGTCTACGCTAGCTACTAAGGGGGTAGTGGAGGGAATCACCTGTAGGAGATTAGGTTCGATGGTGTGTACTGAGGCGTCAATCCCCCCAAGTCAATCAACCTCATCCAAACAACCGAACATGTTGGAAGTAGGAACCCCTTCCCACCAGATGTTTTGGCCTTGCCGACCATCCCTTCGTCCATTCCGTCTGATGTTTTGGACAGTTGACCAGTTCCCCTCTAAGTCAACATTCTGCCGTGGAGGGTAGAAAAATGTAAGGGTTCTGACAACAATAGTTGAATTATCTCCTCGTGAATCCCATGAACAAAGATGCTGAGCTGTGTGGGGATCCGCAAAGGAGACTACTATACAGTCACCAGCAATAGACTTACGTGTGGGACCTACCCAGGGAACTCTACGTACCATTAGTATCCTGCTTCTTAGGTGGTTAGGAAGCTGTCTATTTACATTGAGCCAGTAAATGACCTTGTTTTTTAGCGACCAATGGTTCTCTTGAGTTTGTGAATCCAGGGCAGGCACTCCAGCTAACACGATGACATAAGGCCTAGCTTCTGGTGGCAGATCAATAAAACCCCACAAAAATTCGGGCGGCTAGGTTGCTGGGGAAGTGTACACGTGGTCGCTGGCTGAATAGGCTGGTGAAGAGCAGTTTTTGACCTCTGCTTAGATGGTACTATGCCTTGTGGGGGACAGGGGGTTGGGGCTGTGGTTCTTGGGATAGTAGCTGTAGGGATACAAACTTTTGTACAGGGTTTAGGTATGGGTTTGGATTTTGGGGGGGCCAAGGCCGGGGGTTCTACCACAGGAGCCTGAGTGGTACAATCATCACCCTTGGTAAACTTAGCTTCCATTTGTTTTAGGCTAAGACTAGCTGGAGTAACTATAGTCTTATCTATTTCTAATAAGCTGTTTTCAATACGAGAAAGTCTAAGTTTCAAGGGATTTAAGAGCTGTTTTAAGGTAACCCATACGATTTTAAGAAATTCTTCGTCACCCCCCGATCCTTCCCTGGCTCACTCAACCTACCCTCAGTAGACCTCTCATCGATGTTAGGAAGAGAAGCCCCCGTTGTTAGGTCTAACACAGTGCTGGATAAACCAGAGCCATTTTCCTCACCCAGTGTACAAGTATTAGCTTCGGGGACCTCTTTATCTACCCCGTTAGTGACCAGCGGACGACGATTATAAAAAAATTGAGACCTTGCAATTTTGGCCTTTTTGCGTGCATAGGCTGATCTGGCAAGACATTTCTTTTTTGTGAGTAATATCTTTTTTTTTACGCTAGCTGCCTGCTTAGACAGTTCAGATTTGCTGGTAAAGCCCATGCCTGACCCAGGGACGTATGGCGCAGACACCTTAGTGGACTTTGGAGGTGTCGGTGTTGGAATAAGAAGAGGCTCAGATAGAGGTGTGGTTGGGATATGATGGATATCCGCCTGTGTTAACAATGATCGAGGGCCAGATAGGCGCTCCAGGGTTAAAACAGCGGCAATTTTCCCTAAGGATGATTTCTTAGAGGACGCTATGTTCAGAGAAAGCCTTCGTGCTGATTCTAATTCCAAGGCCACTCTATGTTGCATTTTGCTGATTTCCACGTCAATGGCCAAATTGGTCTTGGTAAGGAAATCATCGAGAGTCCCATTGGGCTTGTTCACCCCCTTAGCAGTTTTGCTACGACTACCCTGTGTGCACATAATGGTTATGAGGGATCAACAAATTAGCGGGAACAATATGGCAGCAAAGAGACAAGGGGGGTGGCCCAGGCCAGGCCTCTCAGACCGCGAACGGCCTCAAACGGCCCGCTCTTAGCCCGGTCTTTTCCCCGAGCTGCGTCCCGCGCTGCGGGAGCTCAATCCTTGTATATAGGGGACGTAAAGGGCGGTGGGCGGGGCAACAGGGAGAGCGGACCGGAAGCTGTCGGTCGGTCACGCAGGGACTCCTGGGTAATG
The DNA here is from genome assembly GCF_964263255.1 of Lissotriton vulgaris. NCBI lineage: Eukaryota > Metazoa > Chordata > Amphibia > Caudata > Salamandridae > Lissotriton > Lissotriton vulgaris. Next base: position 36,418 of record NW_028247698.1, on the reverse strand, counting down.
GAGTCCCTGCTACGCTCGCAGCCCCACTGACAACCTCGCCCAAGTCCAAAAGGTTCCTTCCTCCTTCCTTCTAACTCCGACGTGCAGCCCCTCTCACCCTCAGGCGCTGCGGCACCCGCGGAGCGGGTGCGGCGAGGTACAGGGTCCGGTGGCAAAAGCAGGCAAGTCCGTCACCTGGCAATAGCTCCTGGCAATGATAGTCTTTAAATGAACGACTGATGACTATCAAATATTGAAGAAGAGCATGTCAAGATTATAGCATCAGGCGGGGATGGAAGCAATAGGTATAATGCCCTCTCTGCTATTACGACAGAATTACAGAAATTGATCACTCAAAAGGCGTTAGGGGAATATCAGGCTACTAGAACCAACCGTTATGAAACAGGCGAACCTGCCGGTAGAGCTCTTGCTCTCCGTTTAAGACAAGAGAGGTCAAAAAATGTAATCTCAAAGATAGTGGAAAGGGGTAAAGAATATACTGAAGCTAAAGAGATTTTACATGTTTTTAGAGAATTCTATCAGAGATTATACGATGAGGAGAATAGGGATGGTGAACAGCAGGATAGTATTGAAGATTTAGGACCACGCCTCGATACCTTATTACAAGAAGAATTAGACAAGGATATTACCCAACTGGAGATTAAGACTGCCGTACATGAGTTGGCCTCGGGGAAGGCTGCAGGTCCTGACGGCATTCCCCTGGAGGTTTATAAGAGCATAGAATCGGAAATCATTATTATCCTTGTGATCTTTTTATTGGGATAGCTTGTTCTGGCCAGACTCCGGACTCATGGAAAGAGACGAACATCATTATATTCCATAAAAAAGGGAAACCCAGCGAGAATCCGGGGTCATATAGACCTATCTCGCTTATCAACTCGGATACTAAGCTTTATTCTAAGATCTGGGCTTTGAGGTTGGGCAGGATCATAGGCAGTCTCGTTTCCCCTTGGCAGCATGGGTTCATCCCCGGATGTGGCACGACGGATCATACCAGCAGAGCTATAGCTTTATTTTATCCCCATGCTGCCACGGGAGGGGAGATGGCCATGATCCTGCTCGACGCAGAGAAGGCTTTTGACCGGGTGGTCTGGAGCTATCTTTGGGATATCTTAGCAGGAAGAGCGTTTGGACAGAAAACCATAAGAGCACTAAGGGCGATGTACCAAGATCCCGTTGCTAGTGTGACGATTATGGGTGAGAAATCGAATTTTCTATAAAGAGAGGAACCCGTCAGGGATACCCGTGCTCCCCGATTCTTTTTTCCCTTTATATTGATCCGCTAATTCAGGCCATATTATGGTGTCCCAGGTTAAGACCTGTGTTTTTAATGGATATGAAAATAAAGTTTTAGCATACACGGATGATATTGCGGTATTCTCATCCGATCCCCAGCAGGCAATGGAGGTCCTGTCAGATCTGATGAAAAAATTTGGTGCTAGGTCAGGGTACCTATTAAATGAAGCGAAGACCCAGATCATTTGCACAAAAAATATTGTGAAAGTTGATTCTTGATTTGTAGACGCAGCAGTTTATCTAGGGGTGACAATCAATGCCTCTGTAGATAAAATTGTGAAAGAAAATTATACACCACTTATTGAATCAATTAAATCCGATTTGAGAAGGTGGGACGGGTACTTCTATCGTTGATTGGGAAGATGAACGCTGTCAAAATGACAATGTTTCCTAAGGTATTATATTTATTTCGAGCCATACCATTATTTCCCGAGGAGAAAATAATTATGAATCTAGAATCAATGTTTATCAAATTTATTTGGCAATTTGGGAAGGTAAGACGGTCCACTAATTTGTTGTCCCTCCTGAAAGATAGGTGGGGTTTGGCTCTCCCTAACTTAAAGTTGTATCATTGGACCTGCCTTCTGACCCAAATTACTGTGCTTTTCCAGCCAGAGACATATCTTAATGACTTAACCTTAGAAATTGAGCGTCCTCCTTCTATATTTGAGTTATTGTTAGGAAGGAAGGCGTTGGGGCCAATGCTATGTGAAATTGACCGTAGATTTTACAAGAAGGCAAGGTATAAGAATATTGATGGTGTCTGGCGAGTTTGGATGGCCTGTAGAAAGTTCTGTAACATCCCTAAAATTAATCCATACTTACATATTTATAACTCTAGCCTGCTCTCAGCAATAGAAGCAGATAGGACTTTCAAAGTATGGGGAGGGTTGGGCATTAAATCGTTGTGGCAAGTAATGGATGGAGAGGGAGTAGTAAGATTTGATGCCCTACAAAATAGTTATGGAATCCCAGACAACTACTGGTTTGTTTATACCCAACTGGTACGCCCATTGAAGGCTCAGAGACCAAAATTGCTACCTCCCGGTATTTGCCCCATATTGGATGCTCTGACTAGAGGGTGTAAATAATTTGGATCTTCTATAACATTCTTATTTCAGAGATCAAAGATGATGTGGATAAGACCGAGGTAGCTTGGGCTAGAAAACTGGGAAACCCAGATATAGATGTTGACCAGGCCCTGCTATTGAATAAAAAGATTTTTAGAGCCACAAACTTAAAGGCCCAGCACTACAAGACAGTATTTAATCTATACTATACCCCGGTGAAACTATTTGCATAGGGGGTCAGGACCAACGATACGTGTCCAAGGTGTGGGGATGGTCAAGCAGACCTATTACATATGTTTTTTAATTGCAACCTTTTAACCCCGGTTAAGAACGAGATTGAAAAATTTTGGGAGGGGCTGCTAGGTCATAAGATCGATCTATCCCCTACTCTAATGATCTTGGGCACGGATTCTAATTAAAAACTGGGAAAAGAGGAAGAAGCATTCCGCCATATTCATGAAAATCGGCATTTGCGATTCTGTAATAGCGAAAAATAGCGATCGCAAATTCCGTTAGCGATTACCGATAATCGCAGAAAAATCGCTATTTTCGGCAACCCGCGCCGGGATTGCGAACTCGCAAATAGCGATATCGCTATTTGCGAGATCGCAAACTCGCGAGATCGGGATAACGGGAAGTCGCATTTCGAGCCCAGTGATGACATCACAACCAGGAAGCTGCCAGTACCCACCCCCATTCTCCACAGTGAGGCTGACTGAGAGGGAGCTAGTTGGAGAGCTGCAGCAATACAGGAGAGAACTACAGAACCACAACTCTGCTACAATGTCTGAGGAACCTGTACCTGGCACCAGCAGCTCGTCTGGGCGCAAAAGGAAACTAAAATTTTCGGAGCAGGAGCTAGAACACCTGATAGAGGGGGTGGTGGCAAACCATGAGAGACTGTTTGGAAAAGATTCCAGGAGGGTCCCTGAACAAGAGAAACACAGGATATGGCAGGGGATTGCCTCCACTGTGAACTCCGTGGGAGTGGCGGACAGGTCCCTAGAGGAGTTAAAGAAACGCTGCATGACCTCCGAGGCCGTGCCATGGAGAAGGTGGCGGCGCGCCTTGGAGAGTCCTCGGGCACTGGAGGAGGAGGACCAACTGTCCCACCCAATACTGCCATGGAGGACCAGGTGGAGGACACCCTAGAGAAGGAGGCCTGTGTAGGATTTACACGACTAGACTCATCCCGCACCACCCAAGACACCCAAGGTAAGTGGCATGCGACTGCGACCCTGCCCCCTATGGATGTCCATGACCAAATAGGCTCCCCTAATGTCCCATAGGCATGTCATAGTTGCACATCAAGGATTGTCCTGAAGCATTGTGGGAGATGTAGTCTGGCCACAATGTTGTAGTACCACAATGCAGCCAGACAGGTCCCAAAGCACACAAAGCCAAAGCCATTCAGGGAATGTCACCCAGCATGCATGTAGCAACTCCACGTCTGCCAGATACATGCAACTAATGTTCCACCACTTACCCCCACAGGTGGCGAAAGCAGCAATAGCGAAAGGCTACAAATCGATGAGGAGGTCCAGGAGGAGGAGATGCCACCACCAACCCAGGCACCAGCCCCTGCCGCTGCATCAACACCAGCAGCCAGATCCACCTGCAGTGTCCCCCCTGCGACTGGTGCAGCACCCACAGCCGCTGCCAGGCCAGCCACCATTGTGCCTCCTGCTACCGCTGCACCACCTAGAGCCGCAGCCAGGGCAGCTACCATTGTGCCCCCTGCATCTGGCACACCAGCAACACCAGCAGTCACACCCCCTGCATCTGGCGCACCAGCAACACCAGCGGTCACACCCCCAGCAGCTGTCGCCACAACATCCGGGCCCGCGCCACTTGCCACACAGCGGCCAGCCACAGACTCAGGCCAGCAGGGCAGACGTGGCAGGTCACGCCAGCACTCCACTCCAGCAAGCAGGCGGGCCAATGAACAGGGACTGGCGCGTCTCAGCGTTGAAAGACGCATGTTGCGGATACACCAGCGCCAGGCACAACAGCAAGGAGCTATTCAGCTGCAGCTCCATATGATAGGGCGCAATGTGGCAACAGTTGCAGGCCACATGGACGGCATGAGGGCAGCCATGGCAGGTGTGGGGGAGCGATTAGACAACATGACTGCAGCCATGGCAGGTGTGGGTGAGGGAATGGCCCGCATGGCTGCAGCCATGGAGGTCAACACCGCTGCGATGTCGACACAGCGCAGTGCAGCAAGCCGCCGCCACCGCCAACTTATGAGCCGGCTGGCCTCATACAGCAGGGCAAGTTATGTAGCTGCAAATGCAACTTCTCTGTTGGCGCGGCGCTCCCTGACACAGCAGCACCAACTAGTACAGTGCAGTGAGGACATGACCAGGGTGCTGGAGCACCTCACCACGGCCGTCATTGCACTACACCCTCCAGCAATACCATCCACTGTGGGGGGTGATGATGCTAGTGAGGGGGCGTCCAGCGTCAGCAGCCACTCAGCCTCACAGATCCCACCACACAGCCGCAGCACCAGGCCCACGCCAGGTCCTGAAGCCCCGGAGGAGGATGCCCCTCAGAGGCGCTTGGGCGCAACGCGCAGTAGGCGCACCTGAGAACTACAGACTATCATTGGCACAGGCTGACGTTAAGCCTGCCATGTTCTAATACACAGCAGTATGCTGTAATACTGTTCGTGGGAGTTATTTGTACTGGAACCTTATTTATTTTTTGTGAATTGAACAAATACATTTATTTTGCAACACACATTAGCGTTGTGTCATCATTACATTTTGCATGCATTGTTGATTTGTGGGGTGATGGAAGAGGTTGTACTAGAAACTGTTCACTGTGATGTGGTTGCGACGTCTGTGCCCTTCTGCTGGGTTCTCCCCATGTGCATGGCGCGCATGTGCAGGTGGCCGGTTGTCCCCCTCAGATTCACTGCCAGAGATGTCAACAGGTATCCGGTGCTTGGTTGCAATGTTATGTAGTATTGCGCAGACAGCCACAATGCGGCAGCACATTTCAGGACTGTAATACATGGCCCCACCTGTCTTGTGCAGTATGCGGAACCTGCTCTTGAGCAGGCCAAATGTCCTTTCTATGCAATTCCTTGTCCGTATGTGTGCAATATTGTAGCGCCGTTGCTGGGGTGTAGCAGGGTTGAGGTATGGGGTCAGGAGGTATTCACGGAGGGCGTAGCCACTGTCACCTGAATGAGAGGAGCAGATGGTGATTGCCTGTGCTGCGCTGTTACATCTTAGCAATGTGACATTTTCAACAAAGTGTACTTACCAAGTAGGTGTCCTTCCCCAAACTCTCCCCTGACCAGTCGTGTGTGGAGGCCGCTGTGCCGGAAAATGAAGGAGTCATGGGTACTCCCTGGGTACTGTGCGACAATGTCAGTGATGTATGTCTTAGCATTGCAGACCATCTGGATGTTGAGGGAGTGGTAGGACTTTCTATTGCGGAACATATACTCCATGGCAGCTGGTGGGCAGATGGCGACGAGGGTACAGTCTATGCATCCGAGCACATGTGGAAAATGGGCTACATTGTAGAATTGTAGCTTGGTCATGTCCAATTCCTGTTGGCTGGTGGGGAATTTGATGTGACGGTGTAGCTGGGTGAGCATGGCGTCAACAAAAGTGTGCAGGCAGCGTGACATGGTGGGCTGGGATATCCCCCCAGCAGCTGCTACTATCCCCTGGAAACTCCCGGAGGCCAGGAGGTGCAGGCTACACAATACCTGCACATGTGTAGGCACCGCATTGGTACGGCTTGTTGGGTGCTGCATCAGGGGGTCAAGGTCCTGTATTAGCTGCATTATCATTTCCCCATTCAGCCTGTATTTAGCATATATCTGCTCTCTGGTTTGGCCCAGCAAGGTGGCCCGCTGGCGGAATATCCTGTCCTGGATCCGGCGTCTCCTCCATGCTAATCGCTCTAGCCTTCGACGCCTCACCACCATGTACATTCCTGGCATTGTGGGACTCCTAATGCTGCTGATGATGATGGTCCTTATGTGTGATTGGTCAGGCCAGAACCTGTTGGTGATAGGACAACGGTTTTTTGAAAGTTTTTTTTGCATGGCTTTTATGGTTACCACCTACTTTGAGCGGTGCAAATAGCGATTTTTGGGTTTTTCGCTATTAGCGATTTTTCTTGAATACCGATTGCGATTATATAGCGAATTCGCTATTATTTTCGCAGAATTCGTGGTTTATCGCATTTTCCGATTCGCTAATGCTCACCTGCCGGGATTCTGCGAATATATTAGCGAATTTGCTATTCTGTGTTTGCGATTTCGCTATTTTGATGTTGAATGCCGATTACGGAAATTGCGCCCGCATTTGCATTTTCGCAGCGATTGCGGGCACAATTTTACTTCATGAATCAGGCTGATTGATTTTTTTATCCGTGGCTGTGCTTAGGCTTTTAATTTCGGCAGGATGGAAGGATATTGCGGCTCCCTCCTTCCAAATATGGCTATCCAGGCTGCTTGGAATTCATAAAATTGAGTCCTGCCTGTATGAACAAAAGGGATTAAAAACACAGGATTTTGGAAGAAGGCTCTGGACTCCTGTCACAGACTGGAGGAAGTCGAAGTTGTAATAGCATAGATGAAATGTTATCTTTTTATGGGCTGTTATCACCATGATTATCCTTTTAAGATCACACTTTTATGAATTGTAAATAGGATGAATTTGGTCCTGTCGTATTGTGTTGTCAGAATATTTATGTATCATCGTATTATCCATTGGTTGTATATCTGTGATGAGTCTGATTTTTTAGGAATCACTGCTTTTATGTCCGGATTTTATCAGTAATGTTTTCTATTCATTGTAATTGCACTTATATTCCCAATTAAAAAAAAGAGAGAGTGAGTAGTGGAGAGTAGTAGATAGTGAGTAGTAGGGAGTGAGTAGTAGAGAGAGAGTAGTAGAGAGTAGTAGAGTAGTAGAGAATGAGTAGTAGAGAGAGAGTATTAGAGAGTAGTGGAGTAGTAGAGAGTGAGTAGTGGAGAGTAGTGGAGAATATTCCAAAGTTTGGCAAATCACCACTTGCACAACAAGTCCAATCAAATCATATCACTTAGAGACCTTATTGAAGCGCTGAATCTTGGTGTATATTCAAATGCTTTTATTTTCCTTAAGTTTATGTACCACAGCCAGCCAACGCATTTCGTTCTGTACAACAGAACTTCTTCAGGGCGTTCTTATTTCCTTCAAGTTATGTCAGTATCCTCTTGTCATATAACTAGATATTTCTTCCAAATGTTAGACGAGTCGTAAGTACATTCTTATTCAAAGTGACTAGGTATCAATTTTACCCACACAATTCGGGCAGACTTGAGTAATTTATAGCATCCTCAAAGTCAGTCTTTCAAAAATTCCAAAGTATAGGACATGATAATCCAAATCCAAATGTTTCTCAAGAAAAGTCATTTTCAATCATTCGGAATATCGGCGTTTGGGTAGATGTGACCCACGGACACGGTTTATGACTTTTCTTAAGAAACATTTGGATTTGGATTATCATGTCCTATACTTTGGAATTTTTGAAAAACTGACTTAGAGGATGCTATAAATTACTCAAGTCCATGGATGCTGCTGGTAACGCCCCCAGCAACACCCATCGCACGCCCCTTTAACGCAGGACACTGCGTTAAAGGGACTGATATTTTTCAGGCAGGATTACGCCACAAAAAGTGGCTTAGTCCTGCCTGATAAATATCACTCAGTCTTCTGTTCCACCGGAACGTCACAAACAGTGACGTTTCGGAGGCGCAAGGGGCTTGTAAATAAGGCCCCATAGGTTTCACACTTGTTATAGTTACGAATTAGCATTTAAAAAACCTTTGAAATTCACTGAAAAAACCATAGGTTTCACACCAGTTATAGTTAGCTGGACATTTTACTCATACAAAACCATTGAAATTCCCCCGTTATAGTTAGTTGTACTCACTACAACTCGCGCGCCCGCAATCCACTGCTGATGATGTCACATATTACATCATTCATGACATGGTCAGTGACATCACTAATGACATGACTGATGACAACTCACTACTAAGACCAGCAGGCCGTTTTTTCTTTGGCGGCCACGGCCATTGAGGCGAATGTCACGAGGACATCAGGTGCAGGTTTAAAGCCTCAGGATGCAAGCGCACACCAACCCATGATTAAGTGCCAGGAAGAGCACGAAACGCGTCTGGGGATCTGACTCTTTTGAAAGACTTTGCTCTGTGTGTGGAAGCTGCTGTTTTATCCTTAATAAATGCCTGAAAACGTACCTTCTGTGGTGTGACTCTGACATCGAGGACAATAATTCTCTTTGTATATATATATATATATATATATATATATATATATATATATATATATATATATATATATATATATAATATATATATATTCACTGAAAAAACCATGGGTTATAGACCATATATAGTTAGGAATTAGCATTTACAAAACCTTATTTTACTCACACAAAACCATTGAAATTTCATATATAGTTAGTTGCACTAACTATATATCGCGCACCCGCAATCCACTGCTGATCATGTCACATATTACATCATTCATGACATGATCAGTGACATCACTGATGACATCACTGATGACATCTCAAATGACATCACTCATGACATCACTGATGACATCTCATTTGACATTACTGATCACATCACTGATGGCATCATTCATGTGATAATACGGTGAACCTCTTCAGACTCTAATATAATCTTGTATACACTGAGAGTAAATAGACACTCACAGACTGTCACTCATCCATGGAGTTACTCACACACCTAGTCAGTCATGCAAAGAATCAATCACACTTCCATTTCCTCAACTATACAGTTATACACACCTTACTTATTCAAACATATACTAACACATATTTACTCTCATATGATCCCTGATACAAGTTCACAATGATCCATACAGCCACTCACAAATTCACTGGCTCTTATGCACAGTTATTAATATATGTCAACTATCACATGTACTGTGTTTTACATATGTACTTACTTTGACATGTAGCACTGAGATATCCATTCACTCACCAATACACTCATGTACACAGTCAACCGCCCATACAGCTGTTTCCACATGCACTTTTGAACCCATACATCTAGTGAATCAACTGCTCACACATCTATGAAAGAGTCATACACCTCCCAGCCACCCACACACACACTCAGTCTCCCATACAAATACTTGGGCAACCAATCAATAACCCATATACTTAATCATAAAGCTACTGATCAACACATGCAGCAGTTTACAGAACAACAGATATAATGATGCACAAATTAAGACAGTTTAGTCACTAACCCATGCACTCAGTGAGACACATTTATTCACTCACTCATACAGTCAGTCATGCACAAAATAAGGTTTTGTAAATGCTAATTCCTAACTATATATGGTCTATAACCTATGGTTTTTTCAGTGAATTTAATAGGTTTTTTAAATGCTAATTCCTAACTATAACTGGTGTGAAACCTATGGTTTTTCCAGTGAATTTAATAGGTTTTTTAAATGCTAATTCCTAACTATAACTGGTGTGAAACCTATGGTTTTTTCAGTGAATTTCATAGGTTTTTTAAATGCTAATTCCTAACTATAACTGGTGTGAAACCTATGGTTTTTTCAGTGAATTTCATATGTTTTTTAACTGCTAATTCCTAACTTTATATAGGGACTCATACCTATGTGTTTTTTAGTGAATTTCTAAGGTAATTATTAGCAAATATCTATAGCTTAGAAAGGTATTTTTTTCTAAAAATGAATCCTATATTGTTTATTAATATATTTTTTTTTTAAAAGTAAATTCATTTTTTTTTATGTTTCACCCTGGAGCGCTCCCGGTGCGCGTACCGGTGTGCGCCCCGGTGCGCGTACCGGGGCGCGTCCCGTCAGCGCACCAAAAACAAAAATAAAAAAATAATGAAGGAGTGAGCATGAGGAATGGGGACAAAGAGAGTGGTGTAAAGAGAAAGAGAGCTAGAGGGAGAAACACAGAGGGACTGTGTAATAGATAGTAAAACAGAGAAAAGGTATAAGAGGAAGTAACTGAGAAAAGGAAAATGAATAAGGGAGCAAAAGAAGAGAAGAAAGAGGAAGAAGACTAAAGCAGAGATTCTGGGAGAATGTGAATGGGTGATGACAGTAAAAGGAAGGAAAGTAAAGGATTGGGAATGACGGGTAGTGACGGAACCAGAGAAAAGGAACAGCGGTAATGGAGGGAAAGAAAAGAGCAGTGAGTGTAAGTAAAGAGAAGTGAAAGAGAGTGGATAAAAGTGAATAAGGGAAATAAACATGGAGGATAAGAATAAGTGAGGGAAGCAGATTAAGGAAACAGGAGTGAGGTAGGGTGAGAGAAAAGTAGTGAGGTTAAAGCAAAGGGTGATGACAAACTACATTTTGTAGTCACACTTACCATATAATTAATGAAAACTTACTTGCATGTTTAAACTGCACTTTGTATCTGTGAAAGTAAAAAAAAAACAAGTTATAATTAGTAAAATATATATTTTAAAATAGAAGAAACAGGTCAAGAGGTAAAAAATCTAAAAAGTGTACTAAGCAAGAGTGAAGGATACAAAAACAGAAATAAAGTAATGTAGAAAGACAAAAAAGAGGGAAAAAGAAATAGAAGGAGAACAAATTACTGAAGATAAGTAAGATACTAAAAGAATGTGAGATACAAAACCAAATCAGAAAAGAGAAGAAAGTAAAAGGAAAATGAGTGAAAGGGAAAGGAGTCTAAATGAGGATCCATTATTAAGAAAGAGGAATGGAATATGACTGAGAGTGAATGAAGGGGAGTCACAGAGTGAAAGGATGAAAGGAATGAGGTTAATATAGAACGATAGAGGAAAAGGGAGTGAGAAAGTAAGTACACAGAAAGACAAAGGGAAGGACTGAGTGAAGTGCAGTAAAAGAGTAAAGAAAGGAAAAAGAGTAAAGGAGCAAAAGAAGCAAAGAGAGGGGAAGAGAACTAAAACAGTGGTACTGAGAGAATGTGAGAAAGCTGAAAAGTGGTGCAAGGGAGAGAGGAAATGCAGACAGTTGAAATTGGATTGAGGAGTTGTGAAAGAAGTGGAGTAAAGGAACAGCGATGAAACAAAGTGAAAGAAAGGCAGTGTAAGTGAGTAAAGAGAGCTGAATAAGGGTGGAAAAAGGAAAATGAGTGTGAGACAATGGGAATACAATGTAAATTACACAGTGCAAACTATAGAATGACTTATACAATATGTTACATTGTTTATTTTTGCTGTTCTCAGAATATATTTAATTTCACCTAAAACAGTGAGTTCCATCTCTTCATCATATAACAGCGGGAAATAAACACAATCTAAAAGATTGTGTTTAAAAAAAAACATATAAACTTGCAAATCATATATGTACACTAATCTTTGATTCACTTACTTTTCCTTGAGGTCAAATAGTAGATAGTGAAGATCCTTTTGGTGGAAAAAAAGTCTGCTGTTCTCTAAAACTTCCATTTCATCGACTTCCTATGAAAAAAGATCTAAGAACATCATACCTTAAACTTTCCTTACGGCCAAATAGTGTCAGATATATGAGTATATTTTTAAATTTCTCTAATTAAACTATGAAATTACAGTTTACCCGGAGTTTTCAAAGAAAAGCTCATATAACATTTTCACAATCTTTAAATATTCATATTCCCTTTTTTGATTACTCATGTTCAACATTTCCTATAAAACTGATATCACTTACTATGAGATCCACTTACAGTACCTATATGAGATAAGTAATTTTAAACATTGGACTAACTAACTAACTAACTTTTATTAACTACTCCCGTCTTCAAAGGCCAATTACCTTTACTAAAGCTTTGGTTTTAAAAACACTAGGTAAGAATTTTTAAAGGCATAAGGCAAATGTTGTTTATAAATCAAATGAGAATCATTGCAGTAACTCCAACCTTTTTGACATTTTAAGTAGCATGTATAATGTCCTGATGTTGTCGAAGGACCGTCATGATAAATAATAGCTACAGTTGTAAAGGTTCTTTCTGAAATTGATAACTTAGAAGCCACAAAATATTTGATACAAGTTGTCAAACTGAAATGATATACTGACCATAACTTTGGATAAATAATGTGGACAGCATTGGACACTTACATTGGGTACACACCATATTATGATCTGCTGCTTTAACTAGATTATTAAATGACACTGATTTACAGTCTGGTAAAGTCAAATATATAAATCTTTCAGTGTCTATTCTAGTAGTACTTGATGAACTACAGTTGTGGCAATCATGCTGCCATTGATAAGAAAGGCTAAAAAGATTATCTACATCTACACCTTCATCTTTCAAAACACCAAACATATACATTTAAAATTCCTGACAATCCTGCTGAATGTTCTGTGAAAATTTATCTTGACCAGAACACATATCTAAAATATTTCGAATTTTTGTTACACTTTCTATTTTTGCTCTATCACTGCTACACTTCTCAAACACAGAATTTATTAAACCACACAATCTTTGATCCCGATTTTCAACAATCTGTTCTTGTAAAGTTTGAAGAAAAAAAAGCAACATTAACCACTACATTAGCATAGCAGTTGACACCAGAACTGTTTTCAAACTGAAATCCAACAACATTGTCATCAGAATCCTTTTTCTTTCTGTTTTGAATTACATTTTCATCTACTTTTTGTCTTTTTGCTACTACCTCACTGCAATTATTCTCACTTCTTCTTTTTATATATATAAAGAAAGAACCATTTTGACTACTACTTCCTGAAGTACATATCAAGTGCATTTCAACTGAGAACTTAAACTTCTTTTTGATTGGTAAGATGATATTTTAAAAACTGAAGTATGTTCTGCACTTAGGAAAACATTTTCTGATAGTTATATACTATCCCTCTGTAATAGGTATAGAATAAGATAGACTTCTCTGTTTTAGTTATGGATGGAGTTAGGCTTGTCTTGTATAATTAAGAATTAACTTAGGCTTTATCACATACATTTTTTTAAATTTCTACTTCCGGTCTGATACCATACACTGCCCAAAGATAAAATCACTGTTTAAAAAAACAAACTACCTGTCTGTACTTAAACCCAACAGTGCCCTATCTGCACTGATATATTTTTTTAAAATTCGTTTTACAGCACAAAAATGGAAGGAGAGAACAAAACTAACTTGGAAATTGTTGCAGGAAGCAACACAGATACAGAAATTGACTCTGAATTCTATGATGAATCATGGGACTTTGAACTTCTACAATGTGTGGAATCAGTAGATTTCCTAATTGAAAATGAAAAAAAATCTGACAATGAATTATTAGAAGTTCTTTTTAATTTTGAAAACGAATCAGAAAAATAAATTTTTATTTAATAATTCAAAAATTGTTTGAGACATTATTCATTTTTATATGTATTTTGTAAACTAGTAGCAAATTGATTATAATGTAAAATCCGACTTTAAATATACTGTGCAACTTTTTTGTGTTACATAGTAAGTTTGCTCATATTTACTTCCTTTCTTCCACTATATTATCTCCAAAGTGTATTTAACATCTCTTTATCATCTCCTGCCTCCATGGTGTTTCTGCTTTCCTGACAGACTAAGCTATGAATTCCATATACCACAATAACTTCTGAAACAACATGCAAGATATTTACTAAGAAAACGGTGTATTTTTATTTTTAGACTCTGCATTGGTACCTACATCTTGGTTCTTAAATGAAAAAAAAAAAAGGAACAATCAAAAAACATACAATATTTGAACATTCTTTCATCCCATTTTCCCAATATTACGCTTCCCGGACCACTTCCCGGTGCGCGTACCGAGCGCTCCCCCCGCAAAAATAACGATGATAATTATTTTTTTTTTGACCCGCGGGGCCCTTTTAAAGCCCCCTCATCAAACCTAGGGGGTCAGGGAGGATGTACTCTGCCCCCTTATGCTCATTTCCCACTTTGTTTTTTCCACCTCTTGTATCTCGATCCTACTGAGACACAAGATGGCGGCCGCTCCGGACTGTTTAGAATGTTGACAGTCACCGGGGAGCCAATCCGCTTCTCCGCGTGAAGTTCCGTTACGCGTCAGGTACGCGAACCGGGGCGCTAACCGGGACGCTGTCACAGATATATCTGTTTTTTATAATGTTAATTTCTCAAAATCCACTGGACCACATATATTGAGACATAGCAAAGGCACGTCGGGCAAGCCAAATCTACAATTTTGCCAAGTTTCGTGTAAATCCATTCAGCCGTTCGAGCTAAAAGTGATTCCAACCGCCCTATAGAAAAATGAATGGGAAAAATGCGTTTTGGGACCCCCCTTTTTTCTCGTTCCCCCCTTGACGAAACCCCCCCAAATTTTCAGGGACTATTCAGAAACAAAATGTGCCATTTTCCTGAGAATTTCAGCCAATTCCGTACACAAACGCCAAAGTTATTCGACATACAATTTTCAGAAATCCCATAGGAAAAAAATCCTAACTATATATACCGACTGGCGACCGCCAGTAGGTAATATATATATATATATATATATATATATATATATATATATATATATATATATATATATATATATATATATATATATATATATATATATATATATATATATATATATATATATATATATATGTAAATTCTCAAATAATTTTAAAATTTACAATAAATTAAAATTAATAGTTCATTACTTATTTAAAGTAAATATATAAATACATTTTGTATGTATGTGTTTAACTTTTTAAATGAAGTTCTTTCTTATATTTTTTTAATTTAATATCAAATCTACTTGTTTTTTTATATTAATTTCATTATTTGAAATATTTGTTATGTATTATTTTATTATATATATATATATATATATATATATATATATATATATATATATATATATATATATATATATATATATATATATATATATCACCTACTTGCGGTTGCCAGTAGGTAGTTATAGTTAGGATTATTTTCAATAGGGAAATTGCGACATTCTATTGGCAATAACTTTGGCGTCGGTTGAGGAATCTGCCTGAAAATTTCCTCAAATTTGCCTCGCGGCACTCCGATCCTTACCTGAAAGTTTGGGGGGGATTCGTCAAACAGGGGCCGAGAAAAAAGGGGGGTCCCAAAACATGTTTTCCCCATGTTAATTTCCATAGTGCGGTCACTTTTAGCCCGAACGGCTGAATGGATTTTCACGAAACTTGGCAAAATTGTAGGGACTGGTAGCCCGATGTGCCTTTGCTATGTCTAAAGATATGTGCTCCAGTTAATTTTGAGTAATTTAGGTTCAAAAAAATATATATATCTATAAGCGCGCCCCGGTACGCGCACCGGGGCGCGAACCAGCGCACTACGCGAGTTCACGCACGGAAAGCTGATTGCCTCTCGGGTTTCTGTAATCATTCAAAACAGTCCGGAGCGGCCGCCATCTTGTATCTCGGTAGGATCGAGACACAAGAGGTGGCAAAAACAAAGAGGGAAATGACCAAAAGGGGGCAGGATAGACCCACCTGACCCCCTAGGTTTGATGTGGGGGCCATAAAAGAACCCAGCGGGGCAAAAAAAAAAAAATCGATTTCCGCGGGGGGAGCGTCCGGTACGCGCACAGGGGAGCGGACCAGGGAGCGTACCATGGAGAAAAAAGAATGAAAGAGTTTTAAAAAAATGTAGATTTTTTTATAAATTGGAGGTAGTTCTAAAAAGAACTGTTTTTTCTTCTTTTTGTTGTTTTATATATTTTTTTGTTTTTTGGAACATTTTATACTTTTTTTGGCTTTTATGAACAGTTTTATATTTTTTTAGTATTTTTTATGGGGACAAACAAAAAACAGGGAATTGTAAACAGCTCAACTGGAGCAAAAAAAACAGGAACAAATTAAGGCTTCTTTCGGCACCGGTGGTTGTCTCCAGCACGGTTTATAAGTTTGATGCTCTGCTCCCCATAAGAAATGGTAGTCCCACAAAATATACAAGTAATCTTGTAGTCTCCAAACTGGTGTTGGATGCATGGGACCATCTCTCTAGTTTCAGGACCCAATGGAGCCGGTTGTTTGGAGGTGCTCGGAGAAGATTGGGGAGGTTTTCTGGTCAGTTCTCTGACCTCTGCTGCAGAATAGTTATTGGGGTGCTTCCGTTGCATGTGGCGTATCATTGTGTGATTCCCAAATGAATATTTTTTTGCAGGGTTCCCCCTGGAAAGTTCAGCGCCACAGATGAGACAGGTCACCTTTGCAGCATTAACTTTTTTGAAACCCCTTGGGATTTAAAAAAACTCCCATATAAAGTGCTCCTTAGGTTTATATGGGAGATTGTCTTCATGCAGGAACTGCCTTCTCTCCTCCTCCTCCTCCTTCTCTTCTTCTTCACCACCAATGTGATGTTGTGGTGGTCCTTGTGGTGGTGGTGGTGGTGCAGATGCTCCAGCTGCTGCTGCTACTGTAGCCATTTCTCTATCAATAGAAGCAGGTCTTCCTCACTCAAAGAATAAAGTGAGAATGAGGAAAAAAGGTGGGGGCTTTCATCATTTGGAAAACAAAACTGTTCTGAACCAATGAAAAGTGTTATTTTCAGGTCACATGAGCTGGGGTTTTCATCATTTGGAAACCAAAACTGTTCTGAACCAATGAAAAGTCTTATTTTCAGGTCACATGACTCGATGCGCTTACGCTACGCGCCCAGGGGGGCGCTTGGTGGCGCTTACGTAGTGCGTTCGTATGCGCGTGGATGCTTCCGGGTGCGCTTACGCCGTGCATATCACACGGACGCGGCTACGCGATAAGTCATGATGATGTTTTCGTTCGCGGCAATAGTGCTAATGGGACACTAACCGGTACGCGCCCTGGGGCGCACCGCAAGACTGCGCTTACCAGTGCACTCACCGGGACGCGCACTGGGAGCGCTCCAGGGCAAAAAAATAAAATAAAAATTAAAAAGAAGAATATACATATAAAAAATAGTATTACATAAATATACAATACAGGATTCATTAAAAACTATTATATTTAATAGCTACAAAAATTTGCTATTAAAAAACCTATGAAATTCATTGAAAAAACCATAGGTTTCACATCAGTTATAGTTAGAAATTTGCATTTAAAAACCTATGAAATTCACAGAAAAAACCATAGGTTTCACACCAGTTATAGTTAGGAATTAGCATTTAAAAAACCTTTGAAATTCACTGAAAAAAACACAGGTTTCACACCAGTTATAGTTAGGAATTAGCATTTAAAAAAACTAATAAATTCAATGAAATAACCATAGGTTTCACACCAGTTATAGTTAGCTGGAAATTTTACTGACATAAAGCTATTGAAATTCCCACGTTATAGTTAGTTGGAACCACTATAACTTGCACGCCTGCAATGCACTGCTGATGACATCACATATTACATCACTCATGACATGGTCAGTGACATCACTCATGACATCACTGATGACACCATCCTTGTGACAGAGTGACAGACCTCCTTTCAGTGTAATGTAACCCTTGAAACACATATTCAAAAATAGAAAATAACATTTTCAAAAAAATGGAGATACCCCTACCAGTTACAAAAACCAATTCAGTAATGCCACCATCTATATACACATCCACTCATTCACCAACAGTTCTATATAGTCACTCATACATATCACTCATCATATGTAGTGTAACACCTATACATCCTGTTACACACCGACAGTCATCCAAAAGTTACTCACACACATACTCACACATGCAAATAAACTTTTGAACATCCATTTATTTGCATATACAGCTATACACACACTACCACCTTACTTCTAAGGAAACTTACACATACTTACTCTCTTAAACAATCACTTATAGAAACACATACTTATTTAAATAGGAACTTTTACAATCTCTTACTCTCACATATACTCACTTATATACATCAATATTCACATATACTAGATTAAAACATATGTAGTTACTGATAAAGACACTAGTGAGACAGTCATTCACTTAATAACACACACATATACACACTCATCCACCCATACAGTCCTGCACATATGTTGTGTTCAAAACACATACAAACAGAGAGTCAGTCATTGATGCATCTATGTGCTAAGTCATACCTCACCAAACCATACAGACACTCATACTGATACTAAAAACAACATCTAATAACCCATATACACACACATGTAGCTACTCACAAACCCATGCAGCCACTTATACACAAAGTGAAACGCTAATACATATATTTAAATATTAAAACATTTCTCACTAATATATGTATTCACTAAGATACACTTAATAAGCCAGTTAACCAATCAATTAAAAAAAAACATCCATTTAGACACTTATTTAAACATTTATTCTTCCATTGATTTTTACATATACATATATAAAACATATTTATTTTTCAGAAAGACAAACATTCACTGGATGGTGTCATCAGTGATGTCATGAGTGATGTCACTGACCATGTCATGAGTGATGTAATATGTGACGTCATCAGCAGTGCATTGCAGGCGCGCAAGTTATAGTGAGTCCAACTAACTATAACGTGGGAATTTCAATGGTTTTATGTCAGTAAAATTTCCAGCTAACTATAACTGGTGTGAAACCTATGGTTTTTTCAGTGAATTTAATAGGTTTTTTAAATGCTAATTCCTAACTATAACTGGTGTGTAACCTGTGGTTTTTTCAGTGAATATATATATATAAATAAATAATTTTTACATCTATATTTTTTACATCAATATTATTTTTCAATATTTTCGTACTTACCTGTTTAAGTATAGAGAGTTAATATTTTGCATTCTATATTTTTTCATCGATATTTTTTACTTCTATATTTTTTACATTGATATTCTGTCAGTGAACCCCATTGTGCACCAGGTCCTTGTCATGCACTTTTTGTAGTTTAAGGCCAATTTGTACTTACGGTACCCTTTCACAAAGGTATCTGCGTAAAAGGAGCATGCAATGGTTATTGCTGTGGGCGTTCCAGCAAAACACCCATTGCTTTTTGTGACTGCCCCAAATTTATAAGGATGTGTAAATCCGAGGCAACACCCAAAACTTAAGCCATGCAATAGTAGGCAAACGAATGGCACAACGAGGAGAAATGCTTTTATTTCTCATTGTTTGTGCATGTAGAAAGAACAAAATGCCACTTTTGATTTTTTATGTGCCGAAAGGGACACCTTCCTACACATAAATAATCATTCCCTGCAACGCAGGAACCCTTGCACTACGGCCCAAGGGTGACTACATTGGTGCTAGGTTAGCTATTTTTAGCACCAGCACTAGGGAAAAAACAGGGGTGTGTCGCATTGTGGTAAATATGGTGCATCCTTGCCTTTTTGAAATGGCAGATCGTGGCGCTGAAAAATTTGCTGCAGCTCTGTCATATACGTGTAAATATAACCTAAAGTGTCTTAGGTTTAGCTCAATTTGAAACATTTATTCTTGCCCTCAGCACATCTATACATAGTAGAGACTGAGAAATTAGGGCCTGATTAAGTAAACCCACCATTGTCAGGCTGCCAGATAAGGATGGCGGGCAGTGTGCTGGCAAGCGGAATGCCTGTCTGCCACAGGTCAGACCAGCCCCACATCCCTAGACTGGTGTTGGTCCCTAGCAGGCACTGATGCTGCATTCAGCCAGCCTTTTAATGGCACTTTCCCTGCCATGGAAAGGTTGACAAGGATTGACTTTGGGGGCCTTTTGCGGGCCCTCCTTGTGCAGGAGATGATTGTTTGTGCACTTGAGGGGGGTCACATGTGGAGCCCCCCTTCATTTCCCTGCACCATGTGGCAGGTATCAAATGGTGCCTGCCAAATAGTGCAGGGAAATACAAACAGTGCATTTCTAACATTGTGGTGGGTGCTGCGGCAATGTTAAACATGCATTGTAATTCTAATTGCGGGACCGCCTCCTTATAGGCAGCCGGTCTCAATCCCTAGGACTAAAGCGGACAGACTTAAGTCTATCTGCCATTGTAATGACCTCCTTAGAGTCTACTAAAATGGTAACTTTAATGAGTGACAGACAGTTATGGAATCAGTAGAATTCATACAAGTATTGTTGCTGGATGACACATCTAAAACTTGGCTCCTAGTATGTTTGAAGAGGAAATTAGTTGGGTTTACCAAGACTGTAAGCCAGCCCCTCCATACAGCAATTGAAATTAAGTGACTCTCAAGTGAGTATAGCCACTTAACATGTACTGAATCAAGTTTGAGAGGCCTGAGATTAGAATGACCTACTAAAAATCAGGGTTTGGTGGCACATGTTTCAAGCCTTTTTTCCCATTTTCAAATGGGCAGATTCTCAGATTTGCCCCGTTTGCGAATTGGAAAGAGGCTTTTGGGATATATCATCACAAAAGGCCATCACAAAATAGAGAATTGCAATATGTGTGATTCTCTATCTAGCACATGCAATTAAAGAATTGCAAATTGCGATTCCTTAAATGCAATTCTGGAAGCACCAGAAATTTGCTATTTGGCCTTAAGGAATTTAAAATTACCACCAACTTCAAGTTGGTGGTAATTTTTGTGATTTTCTTCAAAAAAGCACTTTTTTGATTTTTAAAAAGTGCCATATGTCGCACATACATGCCCTTAGGGCATGTATGTGCGCAAAATGTGCACACATGCATATTTCAAGGGTGCACCAGGGTGTCCTTTTGGCACCCTTGCAACCTTGAAATTGTAGTCTCAATTTGTGATTCTCTAATTAGTAATCGCAAATTGAGGATGTCTTCCCATTCATTCCTATGGGCCTCCTAGCCCTCCTGTCAGGTTAGGCCAGATACATTATAAGTGGACCATATCTTCCACTCCCGTCCCACACAAACAGCACGAATTTAGAGCATCAACCATGGCCAGGGCACAATATGAGAGAGGGAAGGTAAGTGATCAAAGCAAAAATCCTTAAATCTCCTTTTTAGTTCAAAGCTAAACAGCGCATGCACTATCTCTTTGAGACATGCAGTATTCACTCTGTGAGCTTACAGCCCGTTGTCTTTTTATTCATCCCTTTGATTCTCGTTCAAAAATGCTTGCTTGCTAGAGGTTAATGAATCTTTCCTCTTTGTCCCTCCTTTTTGTGTTTAGTTTCCTCCCGCAGAGCACTGCCCAATTACTGTTAATATTACGCTTCTGTGTTTATGTGTACATTTGGGAGGCTATTTTTTATTTGATTCTTGCTTGTGTCACTGTTTGCCCATCTTTGGTGATTCAACTTTAGCGCTAATCACGTAATCTCCCTATTCAAATACTGATATTTAATATCAGATGCTTTTTTAAAAATTGCCTCTTTTATTTTCTCTGACTTTGAGGTGCAAGGTTTTCTCCCAAACCTCTCCTGCTTTTCTGCTTGTTAATTTACTGAGCTTCAGTCACCGGACCTTCAGCAACCCAACCTTGCAGCACAGTTAAGGGCAAGACTTCAGCTACTCCTGTCGTATTTTGTATCACACAGAAAGTTATAGGGATGTTGACTTGCATCAAGGTACTGTCTATGCAATAAAAAGCCTTGGAATTTGTCCATAAAAATTTCCTAAGGCAAGGATGTGTTCATGAATCACACTGCATGACCCAGTGTGTAGTAACTGTATAGTTTTTCAATCAATGTTGGCACAGCACCCAAGATAATGTTCTGCATAGCTAAATACTTATAAGATTCCAAAGGTGAGACCAAAAGACTATGTCAATGCTTGTTAAGTGTGTAGCCCATCCTACAATCAAATAAGGCTGTAGCTTGACAACTTTGAAATAATTTAGTATCATCTACCCATGGGTTCTTTTCACCAGCGCAGCCTTGTCTTCTTTTGCAGAGAGCTTACTCATTGAGCAATTATTTGCCTTTTTGAAGACTGCAAGAGAGAGTCATTAAGGTGGTATAGTGACTGTGCCCCCAAAGTATTAATGGCAAATTCTAAGATTAACCTAGCAGGAGCATTATGGTGTCTTGATATTGCTAACCATAGATTTTTGTTTAAAGATTTATCGGCTGATGTATTCAGTTTCTGACATGTTTTGAGGTAAGCCCACTTCCTAGCAATCAATTGTTTTATCAGCCAAAACTCTAGCCGAATTTCAGTTGGAAAAACATTGGAAAACAAAGTAAAAAGTCACCGCAAGGGTTTTGAGATCATTATCACCACGATTATGTCTAGAACTGCTGCATGCGACCTGTGAAGGGCTGTGCTGTCATGTGTTAAAGTTGGAAGTAATTTAGCAGTGACAATCTTTAACAGTGGTTTTAATCTATTCCCAGTCACAGTTCCATTAATGTTTGAAAAGCTACTGTTAAGGCACTACTTTTTTGTTGTAGCTCCTTGTTAAAGGGAACAAAAGTGTCTTTGTCATCAAATTGGATGCCTGGATATTAGTACTCAGTTAGGCATTCCAGCTATTGATCATGTAAGTACCTATATGGCCGAGATACCCGCCACCCCCTCTCAACACAATCCCCAAAAGGAGGGAAACCGGAAACAGTTCTTGAAGTTTTTGGAAGTGGGATGGAGTGACCATCCCGGCCGTATTTATTAAAACAAAATTAAAACATTAAACGTTTCATGTTATGTACAATTTCATTACCATATTGCGATGTTTGGCTAACCTTAACAGATTCTCTAATACAGAGGTTCTCCTAGCCGAACTAGCATCCTACAAAACATTTCTTGACATATTGAAATTGTACATCCTAACGTTTAAGGGCCAACGGCAAGGTCATAACCGGTGTCAAGATCCCTAACCAGACTTACCCCTCCCACTTGGGATGGGCGACAGCACGGAGGCGTACCTCAAGTGCAACTACTACCAATTTCCCTTGACTTGACGGGGGCACCTAAAGACTCAACGCCAGTTAAAGGTCGTTCGAATACTCGTGTGAGGTATCTAGAAGGTATCGTAGACCTTATCCCAACCCCACACAACTTACCGCATCTGCCGTCGCAGATGTCACTGGCCCCGGGAAATTCCCCAGGAGGGGGCTGTAACCCCTCCTACAAAGGAAGGGGCCTTGACCGCCTTTCCTTTACTTCCGGCGACCCATCCTTAGAAGGGACCGCCTCCCCATTGAGGGGCCAATGGCCACCTCTCCCGAGCGCTCCCATCCGTGTTGGGTGACGCCCACTCATGGGATCTACTAATTAGTGCTCACCGATCATGACCTTACCGCCTACCAAAATAAATACGACAGTGCTAACTAAACCTAAGAATACATTGGCCACTATGACCGAAAGAGCATGCATAAAATTCAACACTAAATCTGAATCTCTTTAATGGCAAAACGTACTCAAACCGACCATTCTTTATTAAACTCAACATCAACATGACACTACAACCTGTAAACGAAAACAGAAGCAAAATTAATCAACTTTATTACAAACAACTGGCTGTCTTCAGGGGCTGGTGGGTGGGTCAAAATTGGCTCTTCGTTCTGTCCCGAGCTCACGTGCAGCGAGGAGGTGCAGCTTCAGAGCACAAGAACAAGAGGATGTCTTCTGGTCTTGCGTCCCTTTTTATCCGTCTTCAGGGCGGGCGTATACCCGCCCCTGCCTGCCCCGAGGGCGTGGCTGGCTGCGTCAGTGTCTAGGCCAGCCCACTCTAGGGCGGGAACGGGCGCGCCCCAGCTACGCCGCTTCGGGCATACCAGCCGAGACGCGCCTCCCGCCCAAAAATGGCTTCCCGGGGGGATCGAGGCACTCTGCCATACGTTCGGGGGGACCGAGTTGGTCGCCCCTTTCCATATGGCCGAGATACCCGCCACCCCCTCTCAACACAATCCCCAAAAGGAGGGAAACCGGAAACAGTTCTTGAAGTTTTTGGAAGTGGGATGGAGTGACCATCCCGGCCGTATTTATTAAAACAAAATTAAAACATTAAACGTTTCATGTTATGTACAATTTCATTACCATATTGCGATGTTTGGCTAACCTTAACAGATTCTCTAATACAGAGGTTCTCCTAGCCGAACTAGCATCCTACAAAACATTTCTTGACATATTGAAATTGTACATCCTAACGTTTAAGGGCCAACGGCAAGGTCATAACCGGTGTCAAGATCCCTAACCAGACTTACCCCTCCCACTTGGGATGGGCGACAGCACGGAGGCGTACCTCAAGTGCAACTACTACCAATTTCCCTTGACTTGACGGGGGCACCTAAAGACTCGACGCCAGTTAAAGGTCGTTCGAATACTCGTGTGAGGTATCTAGAAGGTATCGTAGTCCTTATCCCAACCCCACACAACTTACCGCATCTGCCGTCGCAGATGTCACTGGCCCCGGGAAATTCCCCAGGAGGGGGCTGTAACCCCTCCTACAAAGGAAGGGGCCTTGACCGCCTTTCCTTTACTTCCGGCGACCCATCCTTAGAAGGGACCGCCTCCCCATTGAGGGGCCAATGGCCACCTCTCCCGAGCGCTCCCATCCGTGTTGGGTGACGCCCACTCATAGGGATCTACTAATTAGTGCTCACCGATCATGACCTTACCGCCACAGGCCCGGATAGTTGACCGGCTATCCGGGCCCCCCACAAAAGTCCTACCTAAAGGTCATGCTTCAACGTTTTTTAACCATGCTAAGAAGTCTCCTATGAGTAACTCATTTCCCACCCGAGACAAATGCACACCATCCCCCAAATACATACTGTCATCATTGATACAACCATGCGAGATAGAATGCAATGTCTTGGAACGGAACAACCTAGTCACTTTGTTATTAAGTTTTCTAACAGAATGGTTCAAAGCAGGAATCGAGATAGCCCCCCGCCACACTTTTCGTGGGATCATATGAGACCACGCGATTATGCACCCCGGAACTTTCCTCGCCAACCAACTTACAGTGGAAAGCATTGCCTCTAGGAGAAGTCGTCTACCGGTGGTGACCAAATCATTGCCCCCCAAATGTACTATGACTAAAGACGGCGGTGACCTCGTCCGCGCTAACAAACCCTCAAAGAATGCTTGAAACTGGTCAATACAGAGACCGCCCCTTCCGTAGAAGGACACCCTGTACCCGTATTCCCAGGCTACGTGAATCATGTCACCTGCTTCGAATACGTCTGCGGCACGCCTCACGTATGAGTGGCCCACGACCCACACCTCCTTTTTCACAGCCGGTGATGTCTGACCGCTGGCCCGGTGTTGGGTCGACTGCATAGTCCGCCCTGCCTCGTAGGCTTGCGCAACTGAAAACCAAACAAAAACAAGAGGCGTGAGTACATCGTTACAGCTTTACAACATGTGCAACCGTACATACCTCTTATAGCAATTGGAGGACCAACGCCCCACTCGTTTTACTTGCTCAACATTAAGACCCCTGGCTGTAGCTTCAGTGGCAGCCCCTATCCGAAAGGAATGGGTCCCGAACTCGCCCGGGTCCAAGCCCGCTGCGGTAATTGACATCGCAAGCACCCGCTGAAACTGAAAATTCGTCAGTGGGGTGGCGTCCGCGTGTCTCAACAAAGTTCCCGCCCATGATGCCACCCTTCGTGCTAGGTAATCTTCTAAACACTTTACCGGACACATGGAGGACCCAGGAATCCTGCGAATGATTATGCAGTCACCCATCCCATCTTGATCGGTCTTGGACCTGACAAAGGAGACAGTCATTGTCTCGCCCCTGATCTGAACGTGTTCTTGACACAACCCCCCCACCACATCCTGTTTGTTCCTCGCTACTAATTCACTTATCCTCATTGCCCCGTGAAATGCAAGCGTAAAAGCAGCTCGGAACAAAAACGTCTCAAACTGAGACGAGCATGTGGCAGGGAGTGCGTCCAGCAACTGGGACAACCTATCCAGACCTATCGGGCGCCTCTCATCTACTCTGCGACCCTCAAGGCGTTGCCACCCACGCAGCGCTTTTTGTACCACGAAAGACGCTGTCGGGTCCTGGATATTGTGTGCCCTGGCAACAAAGGAAATGGCAGCACGATGCCTCTGGGCCGTAGCCACTGACTTCCCAGCCCTACGCAAGAACATCAGAAAATGTACTACCCATTCCTCATAGCCCCAAAGCCCCTCTCTCTCAGTCCCTAAAAAGGCTAAATAAGCCCTAAACGCCCCTTCATATGCCTTCCTCGTCCTTGGTGCTAGACTTTCTCCCACGAGGTGACGAAGTTCGGGGCACCGAGAGACCAAAGAGCTTCGGGAAAAGGTGCCGGTTCTGGGTCCGCTGAGGGAAGGAAACCCGAGAAAGCCTGCATTTGAAAACGAGACAGTGCATCAGCTGCCTGATTCAACACCCCTGGGACATGTTTTGCTCTGAATATCACGTTCAGTTGCATACACAGTAAGACAATTTCTTTGAGCAGCCTTAACATCATTTTACAACGTGCTGCCTGACTGTTGATGCATTCTACAACGGTCATATTGTCTGACCAAAATATGACAGAATGATCTTTGAACCCTTCGGGCCAGGTTCTGAGGGCCACCAAAATGGGAAACAGTTCAAGGAAAGCAATATTACTCGTCAGCCCCTCTTCATGCCACCATGTCGGCCATCTTTGTGCCGACCATTTTGTGCCAAAAATGGCGCCAAAGCCCATGCTTCCTGCTGAATCTGTCCATAGACCAAGCTCATCAGAGGACACGGCTGGTTTGTTCCAGACGACTCGACCATTGAAGTCCGCCAGAAATGCTAACCAAATACGCATGTCCTGGCGGACCTCAGCCGATAGTCTCGTGCGATGATGACCCTCCTTAAGGCCGACCATCGCTTGAGCAATTGAACGGGAAAAGGGGCGGGCCATTGGGATCACCCTCAGGGCAAAATTCAACTTCCCCACCAGTTGCTGCAATTGATGCAGCGTAACTTTAGATGCATTTATACATACTTGCAGGGCTGCCCTGAATTTCAACACTTTGGCAGCTGGTAAACGAAAACAACCTTCACTAGAGTCCAACTCAATCCCCAGAAACTCGAGGCAAGTCGTGGGACCCACAGTTTTACCTGGTGCCAATGGCACTCCAAATTGACCCATTAACACACAAAAGTCAGCCAAGGCCTGGCCGCATTCGTCATCCCCGGCGGCCCCAAGGAACAAAAAGTCATCAAGGTAATGCATTACATGCCTGAAACCCGTTTTCTTCGTGAAGACCCATTGCAGAAAACTACTGAAAGTCTCGAAATATGCACACGATATAGAGCACCCCATCGGCATACACTTATCCATGTAATATGAACCTTGAAACATGAATCCCAGAAGACACTGGTCGTCTGGGTGTACCGGGAGCAATCGGAACGCTGACTCGATATCTGATTTCGCCATCAGCGTCCCGGGCCCCAGGCGATTCAAAATGGCTACGGCCTCATCGAATGATGCGTACCGCACCGAACATACCTCTGGATCAATTGCATCGTTTACAGAAAGACCATGAGGAGCTGATAAATTATGAATCAATCGAAACTCACCTGGGTCCTTCTTGGGGACCACCCCTAAAGGAGAACAGACAAAATTCTGTACCGGGGGTACACTAAACGGGCCGGCGACCCGACCTCGGGCCACCTCTTTCTGGATCTTATCTTGCACTACAGTCGTATGCTGCAAGACGGAAAGTTGATTTTTGCACGTCCCGACACCCTGAAAGTCCCCTACCGGGATGCGGAAACCATATGAAAAACCGTTCCGCAGCACCCCAGCAGAAGTACGATCCGGGTATTCACTGAGCCAGGGAATCATCGCCAAGGTATCAATCGGGGTTGGTAAAGGCGCCCCTCGGACTACATTAGACCTGTTTGGCGCCTCCTCTACCCCCATTCTCACCCGTTCTGGCTCTGCACGAGGACTCAGGATGGGGCGACCCGCAACCACTACATTCATGCTTGAACTTGCACGATCCCTGAGGCCTAGTACATTTACCTTTGTTAAAATTGAAACAGAAACCCCTTTTCCCTGTATTGCCGGCAGGTCTCGAGTAATCATCGGTACCCGCCCCTGACCGAAAGGGCGTCCCTGCATAATGGCGGGAGGACTCGCCAACATTACCCCCCACTAACGGTATTTTCAACATTCCTGATTCTTTCATCTTATCCCATGTTAAAGAATCATAACAGTCCCACGTTAAACTTTTGTTATGCTCCATCGCCTTCCTGAAAAGGTTATCATAACAGAACCACTGGTTACCTTGGTGTGATGTCGAGTACCCCATAATTCGTGACTGATAAACTGGAAACTCGGGAAGCAATTCAGGCCTACGTTCCCCCAAAATCGACGTAAAAATTCCCCATGCATTGCCCCAGTTGCCAATATTCTCATTCACTTTAAAGGCGGCCATTTTTGCGCGCCAAACACTCGGATGCATTAGATCCTTTTGACCCTTAACAGTTTCCACCTCATAATGATCGACAAGCAGGGAGAAAATATTCACATATTCCCCCGCCCAAATCTTTTCCTTTATTGTCAAAGGAACATGTTGCCCCAATTTTTCTCTACGGGAGGGTGCTGACTCATCCCTCGCGATCGGCAATGGCCGCTTACCTGCACCGGACGCTGCTTCCGCCACTCGTGGCTTCTCTATCCCCCCAGCCGGAGCGGGCACCTTGGCTGCATCTCGTTTCTCACGTAACTGTTTCATCAGCGCTTGTGCCTCGGCAGCCGTGGCGCCCTCGCTACTGTCGCCCAACCACGCTGCTAGCTGTGCCGCCAACTCGGGAGGCATATCCTCGGCGGATGTCGGAATCGGATTCCCCTCCCCCGGTACCGGGGCTGGCGCCTCGAGCGGGGCACTGGGAACCGGGACGTCTCCCCCGGCTGGTCCCCTTTTTGGCCTCTTGGGCTTCCCTCCAGGAACTGCCCCAGCCGATGGACGCCCCGATCCCTCCTCCCCGTCTCGCTCCGCCAACCGCTTCTTTATTTCGGACATCTCCTTTACGAGGACCCGAACCATCTGGTCAGTCGTCATTCTCTTTGAGCCTTTCTTGGGCATCTCTCCGACAAAGTATCTGGAAGACAAAAAGAAAGATCAAAACACACAAAATTGGCTCTTCGTTCTGTCCCGAGCTCACGTGCAGCGAGGAGGTGCAGCTTCAGAGCACAAGAACAAGAGGATGTCTTCTGGTCTTGCGTCCCTTTTTATCCGTCTTCAGGGCGGGCGTATACCCGCCCCTGCCTGCCCCGAGGGCGTGGCTGGCTGCGTCAGTGTCTAGGCCAGCCCACTCTAGGGCGGGAACGGGCGCGCCCCAGCTACGCCGCTTCGGGCATACCAGCCGAGACGCGCCTCCCGCCCAAAAATGGCTTCCCGGGGGGATCGAGGCACTCTGCCATACGTTCGGGGGGACCGAGTTGGTCGCCCCTTTCCATATGACTTGCTATGTTTTATATCACCATAACTAGCTTTTTTTGGTTAATGGTCATACAGTACTCTATTGCATTATTTGATAATTCATCAATGAGATGGTGCAAGGCTAGTTTAGTTTGGCTAAGTCTTATAATGCAATCTGCATATAACAATTTTGAGGTATGTAGACAAGCTAACTTGAGTGGGTGTGAATTTTCTGCATCAAGGGTTTGCTTTGAACTTAATTGAAATACCTTTGTGGGTGCCCCTTCTCACCTCGTTCCACCACAGCTTTTGCTGTATGAGTGGAGGGAGAGACTTTGCGGCGAGCCTCACATCACTCACTTCCGCCGGCACATTGGCCGGGGCCATTTTGGGTGAATGGACAGTCTAGCTTTTTTGCTTGCCTGATATCAGTTGCCTATAAGCTCCAGGCATGGCGCCAATGCACAGCAGATGCACGCGGTGGTTGCGCCCGCATGCAAGCCCATCTGTGTCCTTCCGCACCTTGACCGGGCCTAGGGCCATATACGCTGGTTCCGCGTTGCAAGAACAGTCTCTCACCAGAAAATACATGCTATCTCTTAATATGGCTCTACCTAGATGCCATAACTCCTTAGATGTCGATAAATGGGAAGGACCCACTAGCTGTAAGAATTGCCAACAGGTCTTTAAGCCTACACAGACCCTATAGACAAGACGAACACCACTCTGAGCAGCATAAAAGGTGGTCTCATAAATGCTAGATCAATGTGTAAACATGCCCTCCACATTTATGATCTAATTAAAAATTAAGATCTGGACTGCCTTTTTATTACTGAAATCAGTTTGAAGGCATGGTGCAATCTGGACATTGTGAATGCCCTTCCCCCAAGATATCTCCTCAGAGATTAGATTGATCAGATCAAAGGTGGGAGGACTTGCAATTATATATTGCAGTACTTTTAGGTGCATGATAGATCAACTACCCAATCTATTGGAGAGGGAGGCATCAGTTTCTGCTTAAAACTACATAACTCCTTTTCATTTTCTGGGGCATTACTTTATCGCCCCCAGGACCCTATAAGGCTTTTCTAGATAATATTGGGGAGGTGGTTAGCGCACTGACTCTTAGATTTGCTAATTTCACCTTGTTAGGTGATGTTAACCTTCACCTTGATTCTCAGGATGACCTAGGGGCTATCTATTTCAAGGAGACAATGTACAAACTTAGCCTAAAACAACTTTCTTTATCCACAACACACAATACCGGCCACACGCTAGACTACATCTGGAAATATTTACGGCCAAGCATCCGGTCACACAAAACTGGACAGATCAAAAATTCATCCCTTTTGAGATCTTGGTAAAAACTAGGACTCCACCTAAGGAATGCGTCAGAGCTCATCAACAGGATAAGCCCAGGTGGAAAGAACTAATAGAGCATCTATATCTATGCTCAGATGCCCTGGCACGTAGACCCAAGGTATCAGGAGATCCTATAATAGACACTCAGCAGTTTGGACAGTTGATATATACCCTAAAAGTGTGGTTGGTACCCTCGGTCCCACATCATGACCGCCCAAGAAAGAAGCCCTCTGCCCCATGGTTTTCGCAGTCTTTAAAAGAAATACAAACTCATGTCAGAACCTTGGAACGCAAATAGCGTAGAAATTATGAGGCAACAGAATTAAAGAACTTTAAAATAGCTCTCAGAGAATATCATGGATTGATCAAGATGACAAAAAGACTATTATACTGAGGACATTAAATCCACTACAACTAACCATAAAGGGATTTTTAAAATAGTACATTTATTCACTAATCCTAAATCGATACAACAAGAGATTCCTCAGGCTCAACGCTTATGTGATGATATTGCAGACTTTTTTTCAACAGAAAGTACGGACACTACAAAAAGATTTCCCCCCTCCCAGTCCTCCACCCGTTAATAGTGAGGTCTTAGTAGACCTCGCCAGAACATGTATGGATAATTTTCACCCAATAAATCTGGAAGATTCGCATCAGGCAATTCTAAATTTGAAATCAGGCTCACCTTTTGAACCATGTACCCCTACACTACTACATGCCCTTATTGATAGTGTTAACCCTAATATTAATGCCATAATCAATTCCTCACTAGCAGCAGCCAAGAGTCTGGCAGATTGGAAATTGGCAGCTGTAAAATCACTTCAAAAGAAACAAATGCTGGATCATGCCAGCCTTTTCAATCTATGCCCCATTTCACTCTTCCCAAGCTTGAGTAAGATCACAGAGAAATTTGTTTATACCCAAATTACAACATATCTGGAAGAAGCAAATGTGCTTCATTCTAATCAATCTGGCTTTAGAGCTCATTACTCCACATAGTCTGCACTTTTACACATGGTGTATTCCTAAAGAGTAGCACTTGACCAAGGAAAAAGAGCAGTCCTGGTGTTGTTGGACCTGTCGGCTGCTTTTGATATAGTCTCACATACCATCCTTGTGGACAGTCTCATAGATTTTGGCATCTCTGGTACAGCCCTAGCATGGCTAAAGAATTTCCTGCAAGATTACAGACAAGTGATCACACTAAGAAAATATAAGTCACAAGAAAAGGCAATATCTAACGGAATTCCTCAGGGGTTAAGCTTAAGCCCTACTCTTTTCAATACATATAAGGTTCCACTGATCAGGCTGATATCGTCCTTTAACATTGAGACTATCTCATATGCGGACGATACGCAGCAGATTCTGGTCTTGGATAACAATACCACCTAGGCGGAAGAAAATCTCCATTTGCTGCAACCTTTAATTTGATGAGGAAAAACCATCTTAAGTGTAATTCCGATAAAACAGAAATTTTACCTTTGGCAAAGAAAATGTTTTCAACTCTTTTGCCCAGTAAACACCACCGCTCCTCCTAACACAGTAAGCGTTGTTAAGAACTTGGGAATCAAATTTGACATCAACCTTTCTTTTAAACAGCTATCCTTGGCAGTGGCTGGTACATGCTTTCACATAATTTTATGTTATGTTATGAATTTGATTAAGCGTGAACAGCTGCCCCAGCAAAGGGGTGTCCCGGCGCTAAAAACCATAAAATACCTGCTGAGTGGAAAGAGGGGCAGAAGAGGCAGATGGCTTAAGACAGTGGGAACAGATGAGTTTTGATTGCCTTCTGGAAGGCGGACCAATTGTTCAGACAGCGAATGTTCAGTGGCAGGGAATTCCAAAGTTTAGCCCCAAAGAACTTTTTTGATTTGCTGCCAATCTCAGCTAGGTAGACAGTTGCTGTAGCCTTAATTACTTCTAGGCTAGATTACTGCAATTGCTTACATGCAGGCACCAACAGGTCAGTCCTCCACAAGCTGCAGATGGTTCAGCATGCTGTAGCATGATTAGTGCTGAAGTGGCCAAGGAGGTCATCCGCATCGGCGGCGTTACAAAAACTTAATTGGCTGCCAATTCATAAACGGGTCCTCTTCAAGATCCTCATCATCACCTTTAAATCCTTCCACTCCATGGGCCCTCAATATCTTCAATCCATATACAAACAATACACTCCCTCGCGTAGTTTAAGATCATCAAATGCCAATCTGTTGAAAATACCAGCTTTTAGATTGAACCTGAAGGTAGGAAAACCTCTCATAGTGATAGGCTCAAAGGCCTGGAATAAACTCCCTGTTCATCTGCGCCAGATTACAGCTTAATCCCATTTTAGGAAGGCCTTAAAAACCTAGGGCCTCATTTATGAAAAGTGACGCATCGCTGCGTGAAAACAGCGATGCGTCACTTTTCACTGCGCAGTCCTTGCGACACCAATGATGAGTCATATTTAATGTATGACGCATCATGTTGCAAGGACTTAAAAATACGTCAGTATTTCTGAAGTATCTGTAAGCGCAAAAGTGACGCCTTGCTGGAGTGTGTCACAAAAGTGACGCAACTCCAGCAATGCGTCCTTTCACATGGGGAAAGCCCCATGTGAAAGGGCTTGCGTCAGTCTTATGCCTGCTGTGAGGCAGGGGCAAGATTTTGACGCAACAGCATCCTAAAAGTGACGCAGTGAAATCTCAGAT
The DNA here is from genome assembly GCF_964263255.1 of Lissotriton vulgaris. NCBI lineage: Eukaryota > Metazoa > Chordata > Amphibia > Caudata > Salamandridae > Lissotriton > Lissotriton vulgaris. Next base: position 2,747 of record NW_028247698.1, on the reverse strand, counting down.
TTCACTGCGTCACTATTACGAGGCTTTTTGCGGGGGAATGCCCCCTCTGCATACATTATACCTGACGCAGGTATAATGTGGCGCAGGGGTTTAAAAAGTGACGCATCTACCTAGATGCGTCACTTTTTAAATATGGCGCAACAAGGCGCATATTTTACGCCGCTGGTGCGTCACAAAAAGTGACGCACCGGCGGCGCAAAACTGACGCAAGGCCTCATAAATAAGGGCCCTGGATTTTTACCTCCTCTGACACCCTGTGCAAGTCTCTGATCTGATTCCCTGGCTGCCTTTATTGTTTGCAGTTAACTGGTAAATTTACCCCTCCGGGTTCCGCACAGCGCAAGATGCTCCCTGGAGTGAAAGTTGCGCTTATAAATACCACATTACATTACATTACATTGTGACATGTCAACCAGAGATAGGATAAAAAGGGACAGCAGCAGAACACATCATTGTTTTAATCTCTGTTGGGTGTAAATGTTTCTTGAAAGGGCTATGCCATCACCTGTTTTTTTCTTACCCACATATCTGAGTAAAGGCGTTACATTGCCTTTAATAAAGTGGGCACAATACCCCAATGTGACAGTTTTGCCCAAAGAAGGTTGAATCGGAAACAGATGGATGCCTACTTAAAGGTGACATTCCAAAAGTGAAGAGGATTATGGAGCATTTTCGTCTTATCTGTTAAGATGCCAAGATGAGTATTATAGTCCTCGTGCCTCAAGTAAAACCAGTTTGGTTTTGTAGTATGATTTCTCTGTCCTCCGCCCAGTTCATTAACTTATTTAGTAGTAGCCCACAAAACACTTAACCTTGTTGTCAAGGAGGGCAGTCAGTCTGTAGTTTTCTGGTCGCTGCCGATCTCATCCTTTAAAGGCAGGGTGATAATTGATCCTCTCCAAGAGTTGGGAATGATTTGAGATTGCTTGCCACTGTTAAAAACTGATGTCATTAAGTTGGCACAGAAAGTGGGGTTGACTTTTTTCACTGACTGCTGGATACATTAGGCCTCAGAGCACTGTCACATCAGCCCTTCCATCTCTCTATTAATATTTGACCATGATTAAAAATTGACATGTCATCCACAGTTAGTTGCCACTCTACGAAACTTGTGATTGCAGTGGATGGAGCCCCTGTGATTGCATATGCTTCCTTCACTTGGAGAGGGTTGCCTATTGTTGGATGAAAGAGGGTGACTAAATACTAGGCCCAACTTCAGAAATGTTAGAATTGTTATGACATTAGGGGCCCTGCTTAAAACATTCACAAGTTTCCAAAACTCTCTCAAGTTTTTTTTCGTGCTGAGGAAGAGGACCTTGGATCAAAAATCCTGTTCTGAAGAGCGTCTTCCCTCCCACAAAAGTTTCATATATGACTTTTTTGAACTTCGTACATTTTCTAATTTATCTATGTCATTTGGGGATTATCTTAATGTGTGTAGGGCCCTGTTCGTCCTCTTGTTAGCAGCCAGAGCAGTCACAGAGAGCGTAGATTTATTCCAGTTGTTTGAAAAGCTGAAAAGGGCGGGGACTGAGCAGTTTAGAGAAGCTATTCATTCTGTGGTTGTTGCAGTGTTCAGATTTCTATGGATTATGAGGAGTTCAAAAAGAGGAGTCAATAAAGAATTGAGACAGAATGGACAGTTATTATTAAAAAAGGTTGTCTTAGGGTTGCTGTAGTATTGAGGGTTCAGTTTGGGCACCAATCTTTATATCACACTATGGTTAAATTAGAAAAGTTGATCGCATGTGCGAAAATCTGAAGACATGCTGCATTTCCTGAGAGCATCTTAGTCACATAGCACATACGCTGCAAACATTTTGAAAGCAGGCAAGATATGTTGATGGTCCTTCCCTTTCCTAGTTAGTCTCAATGCACTCTTATATCACAAGAGTATTTTCATCCCTGATATAAAATGAAATCCACTGTTACGAAGTTTGGAACACTACGTTAGCTCCACAGGGCAAGAGAGTAATGCATTGGTATATGCAATGGCCATAAAGGGATATCAAAGATCTCCTTCATGTGGGCATTCAGCCTCACCACCAAAGTTTGTAGTCAACCAGAATGAGCAAGACGAGTATTATTAGCCAAAAAAAGTTATCGCTCTTAACATCTATGAGGCTTCAGGCACAAGGTAGTGCATAATGCTGCCTGGTCCAAACTGTTTTTCTTTATGCTGCACCGGTTGTGAACGTCAGCAAGCAGTCTCTGGCATTTCTTCTACGGGACATAACATTACTCTTCTGTTTTGTATGTTCTCTTATGTTTCATACAGGTTATTCCTTGAGTTTATATGCCTGTTATACAACCCCACCTTACCCTTTATAATAAAGTTGTTATTCAATGAATTTTTGATGGTATCCATTAAATTAGATTATAATTGCATTGGTGTGGATGTTTCTACATAATTGTTCCTACTTGCTCACATTTGAATTTGGTGTTGACACCTGAGTAGACCTATCTGAGATAGTTGTTTAGAGTAAGAAAGTAGATTAATCTTTAAAGTCGGTGGACACCCACCACAAGAGCAATTAACTTAATCCTGTCAGGTTGAGTCCTAATACTCATTAAATTAAACTGAGCATATCCCCCTGAAGGCTATGGCATAGACAAGACAAGCGTAACATAGGGCGAAGTGTAAAAATATCTATGCAGTATCAAAACACCAAATACAAATCCCAAACCAAAATAGAGTGTATTTTAATAACAATAATGACCCCAAAATACCGAAACAAATTACCAAA